>NC_065510.1:42908695-42914358 GCF_006386435.1 Epinephelus moara
AAAATAATCACATAGCAATTTTTTAATTCCTTCAATCTAGAAATGATGAATTTCGCTTATTGCTCCTTTAAAACGTAAGTGAACGGGCATACTTCAAGTGCAAAGTTAGTCCACTAAACAAGCTTTTTTTCCACAAAGACCGCCTCATATCATTAGGATAAATGTCAGAGAACATATAGAAAACGACATGTAAATGTGTTGTCTTACCTTAGCGGTATGGTGCCATGTTTGTTTACCATTTAGCTCTGCTTTCCAAAGCGTGGCCGAAATATCGCGAGAACAAGCAGTGATCTCATACCGTGGCTGAAATCATTTATATGAATTCTCCCTCCCCTTTGAACGCATTAAATTGGATATGGAGCGATGGAATGGTCTCCTAATCTCCTGGCTGGGTCATGTTGCTTTCTTGAAAATGAACATCCTTTCCAGGTTATTATATCCAATTCAGACGATCCCGGTTCTCTTTTTGCATAAACTATCAATAATTTGAACATATTGTATTTTCAGACTGTTCTGGAATGTTTTTCCTCTCCCAAAATTTGTCACTACCGAAACATATAGTATTATATTATACAGAAAAATATATATCAACCTGTTATGCTTGTTCCTTCCCTTGTCTAAAGATTTAAATTTTTACAAATTTTGATTGAAGGTTTTCACAATTAAATCTATAAAAAATAATATTTTAACAAATTTCTAAGTTCAAATTATAGAATTCTTCAAAATCTGAATGCAGTCTTTCTTTGTAAAATGCATAACGCAGATCAGATTGATTTCAGAGTTAATAATTGATGAAACAGAACATAAATGTAACCGATTAGCATCATAATACTTTAGTTGATAACTCAATATACTTTATTTTTTACAAAACACAGTGTTTCGGTAGTGACTGTCCTGTTTCGGTAGTGACCATTATTCTGTTTGTAAGGTTGCATCATATTTCCTCAAATGTATGCCTTATGGTGGGAATTACAAATTCAAAGACAATGTTTTGTGGTCAATAAAACAAACACAGAGCAGAGTAGAGCAGAATAGAGAAGAGTATAGAGTAGAGTAGAGTAGACCAGAGAAGAGCAGAGTAAAGAAGGGTAGAGCAAAGCAGAGCAGAATAGAGTAGAGCAGAGTAGAGCAGATTATAGAGTAGAGCAGAGCATAGTAGAATAGAGCAGAGTATGGTAGAGTAGAGCAGAGCAGAATAGAGTAGAGCAGAGCATAGTAGAGTAGAGCAGAGTATAGTAGAGTAGAGCAGAGCAGAGAAGACCAAAGTAGAGCAGAGTAGAACAGAGCAGAGTAGAGCAGAATAGAGAAGAACAGAGCAGAGTAGAGCAGAATAGAGAAGAGTATAGAGTAGAGTAGAGTAGACCAGAGAAGAGCAGAGTAAAGAACAGTAGAGCAAAGCAGAGCAGAACAGAGTAGAGCAGAGTAGAGCATAGTAGAGTAGAGCAGAGTAGAGCAAAGCAGAGCAGAATAGAGTAGAGCAGAGTCGAGCAGATTATAGAGCAGAGCATAGTAGAGTAGAGTAGAGCAGATTATAGAATAGAGCAGAGTATAGTAGAGTAGAGCAGAGCAGAATAGAGCAGAGTAGAGCAGAGTAGAGTAGAGCAGAGTCAAGCAGATTATAGAGCAGAGCATAGTAGAGTAGAGTAGAGCAGATTATAGAATAGAGCAGAGTATAGTAGAGTAGAGCAGAGCATAGTAGAGTAGAGTAGAGCAGAGTAGAGTAGAGAAGAGTACACTAGAGCAGAGTGGAGCAGAGTATAGTAGAGTAGAGCAGAGTAGTGCAAAGTAGAGCAGAGTAGAATGGAGCAGAGTAGAGCAAATTAGAGCAGAGTAGAACAGAGCAGAGTAGAGCAGAATAGAGTAAAGCAGAGTAGAGAAGAGTAGAGTATAGAGTAAAGCAGAGTAGAGTAGACCAGGGTAGAGTAGAGCACAGTAGAGCAGAGCAGAGCAGAGGAGAGCAAGCCTTTAGACCACAAAATTATAGGGTTTAACTACTGACCATTCCATTTTGTCACTACCGAAATGATCATGTCACTACCGAAACTTTACCATAGGTTTCGGTAGTGACTGTTTCATCAGTAGTGACATTCCTAGCTATTTTTCAGGATAACTAAATAATGCTAGCAGTCACATGGCTAACAAGCACATGTTTGAAGAGTTGTTCACACAGAAAAACATACTATTTTGCATAAACCCCCCAAATTTTTACATAATTGAAGAGAACATGTGTTCGGTAGTGACAGTTTTAAAAGTTACACACTGATTTTCAGACTTTGGAAAACATTTATTTAAAAAATGATGGAAGTCAGCGACTTACCATGCAGCCATGTGGGACGGGGGTGCAGTACTACCCCCCTTCTCAGAAATTCAGGGTTGTGGCTAAAATCCAGACTCAACCAGTGCATTAAAACTCTTGTGTTTCGGTAGTGACATGAAAACAAGGGACACTATTTTTTTTTTTAGCATAGTTTCTTAATTTAAAAATTAATCCCACAATACATCTAAATCTTTCAACTTCTGTTTAAACTTAATCACAAAGATGTTTTAAATTACACTTTTGAAAAAAATATGAAAAATGTTGTAAGTGTTATTTAAATGAATTGAATTTTAGAGGTCAGGTTTGGGGACAGCTACTTCCCAATACAAAGTACCCTATAAATGGTGATTTTGTATATATTTAGCTTATCACTTTTTCATTTAATGTCCTGGGTTTACATAGGTCATAACATAATCTTTGTAAATATCGATGTCTGAATACTCCATTTTATAATTTTTGTTGTTTTTTTTGTTAAGGGACAGCACTTTGCACAAAACAGTGGAATGGCCAGCCTCCTGGTGCACAGTCCAAGCCTCTGCGCACCCTTCAGAAACTGAGAGATGAGGCTGCAGTCACCATCTGCAAGCCTATAATCCCCTGTATGAGCAGCCTTGATAGATGCCACCATGCCTCTAATGGTAGAGGGTGATTTCCCCACCTCAAGCAGCCCCTGCAGGTACCAAAGCACCTCTGGGGCTGCACGTGTCAGTGCATAGATCCGGCTAGTTGTGCACCATGATGCAAAGAGCTCCCAGCGGTAAGAGTATGCAGCCCTTGTCAATGGTACCTGAGCACTCTGCCTGGTCTGAACTACTGACTGCGCAAGTCCCAAGAATGGCAGACCAGCCCTCTCAAAGAGGTAGGCACTGCTCTGCTGAAGCAGTGCCAGATCTCATCGACCACTCCTGGGTGTAGCCTCCAGTCCGCTGGACTTGGGCCCCCCCTGGAGAGTAGGTCTTCCCCCGGTTTACTGATCACATGCATGGCCCTGACGGACAGGAACCGTGTCTATGCCCAGGTCCACAGCCTGTGTGCTATTCTGTAGAGGTTTGGGGAGCCAAGCCCCCCCTTGCCTGTTGACATATGCTGCTGCCACTGTGCTGTTGGTTCTTACTAGCATGAGACAGCCTTGCAGCCTCGGGAGAAAATGCTGGAGCGCCAGGTGAATGGCTCTCAGTTCTAGAGCATTGATATGCTGGCCCTTCCAGTGGGCGCTCCAGACCCCACTGGTGTCCCTGCCCCCGTGGAGTCACGAGGGCAGGGGCACCAGTGGGGGATGCATCCATAGAGAGCACCTGGCAATGCAGTACAGGACCAAGCATACTTCCCCTCAAGATGTTGCCTGGGTCCTGCCACCACCTGAGGTCCGCATAAGGCTGCTTGGTGACGAGCACCACTGCCTGCAGCTGTCTCCGCAGACAGAGCTCCAGGCTGAAGAGATTCCTCTGGACTGGACGCGTGTGTAGAAGAGCCAATGGCACCACTTGTACTGAGGCTGCCATAAGACCCAAGAGGCGGAGACACAGCCACCACTTGGCCCTGTCACCCAGCTGAAAATAAGAGAGGCAGGTCCTGATTGAAACCTACCTCTCCTGTGACGGCATCACCAACTCAGCTCTGGCATCCAGCCACATGACTAGAAACTGGGTGGCCTGTGCAGGTTGGAGACTGCACTTTTTCCCGTGAATGTGATCCAACAGCACAGACACATGATGGCAGCAGTGCTCCTCTGTCTGTGCACATATTAGCCAGTTGTAATTCAGTATCCTGAGACCCTGCTGCCGCAGAGGCCCCAAGACTGCATCCATGCACCTGATGAAGGTGTGGGGTGCCAGCGAGATGCCAGAAAGGAGGACACAGAACTCACAGGTTTTTTCCCATGAAGGTAAACCTGAGAAACCTCCTGCATCCCTCCCAGAATGGAATTTGAAAATAGACATCCTTGAGGTCGACGGTCGCAAACCAGTCACCTACCCGGACAGCTTGCTTGACCCTAGGCACGATTAACATTCTGCACCTCAGGGGCATGACGAATTTATTCAGCCCAGTGAGGTCTAAGACAGGCCTAAGGGTCCCATCCTGCTTCAAAACAAGAAAATACCGGGAATAAGACCTTGCCCTCAGGTCTTTTTCCTATACTTGCCTGATAGTTGACTTTGCAGTGAGAGTGAAGATCCCCCAGGACGAGACAGGTTGGAGACAGGTTGTAGTTCGGCTATTAGATCTGTACTACACTTCTGCTCCAGCTGGCCAAGCAGATGGTGCTGGTACAGGGACAGAATGGCACCCGTGTTTGCCAGCTGTGTCTGGACTGCCATGGCTCCATGCATTTTTCCCAACAAGCCATCCATTACCTTGCAGTTTCTACTCGGGCAGTTTGCCTTGCCCAAGAGCCACCAAGGCAGCCAAGGCCTCATCCATCCAGCTCATCCAGGTTATTCACTGAGCGCTGATCCTTTATCTAGAGCACAAATTTCTTGTGTTTATTTGAACTTAGAACTAGCCCAGCTAGTGACTGCTGTGAATAGGGCAGCTGACAACAAGGGAAAGACCATGTGACCGCTTGGAAAGACAGCTGACAGGAGGGAAAAGACCCCAAAGGTGCTGGCATGGGCTAGCAACCCATGGCAGCAGTGGTGAGGCCTAGCAACCTTGCTACAACCAAAATTAGCTACAGCCAAAATAGGGAAAATACACCAAGAGTCAGCGAGAGCAGGGGTGGAAGATGACTCACAGGTGGATTACATGGAAACAGACATTGGAACGGACACGACTATGCATTGGATCTGTGACTCAGTGAAGGATGGGGGCACAGACCTATCCACCAGGGCTAGAATTAGCACCACTCAGGGCAAGGCGAGCGCATCTGTAGTGGACATAAGTAGCACAATCGAGAACAAGATGCTTCAGGTTTGTCCTTGTGGCTGCCAGAAAGTAACATCAATAAAAGGTCTCAGAACTCATCAGGGAAAGAAGTGTTTGGCAAAGAAAGGGCAGAGTAGCTGCATTGATCAGTATTTCTTAAGGAGTCAGTTGGATGAAGTCCAGCGACAGGTAGAAAACCACAGTTTGCAGGATATTAGTAACACTGCCACTGAGGAGGAGGAGGTAGTAAGAGGGGATGCAGGTGACACTGAGATTAGCAGGCCAGTCAGAGAGAGAACAATGGAGCAAAAGGTTAGAGTTAGATGGCCTAGGGCAAATGACAGTAAAGAATGGGAGATAGTTAATAGGTATTTGGCAGTAATCTTAAGCAGGCTTAGAGGAAATGCAATAGAAAAGTTAGAAAAGATGGGAGATATAATTTACTCATATGGTGCAGAGAGGTTTGGGGTGTATGAGAGAA
>NC_065510.1:42915250-42916377 GCF_006386435.1 Epinephelus moara
TGGGGCTTGGCTCAGGCAAACCGGTATGGAATAAAGCAGGTCCCAAAGATAAAAGAAAGCTGGTTGTGGAACAGATATGTAGACAGGAGGAGATATTAAGGGGTGCAAAGGTAGTGGCCCAGGCTAAGCAGGGACAGTGGTTGAATTGGGAAAGTGTAGAGAAGAGGAAACTTAGTTGGAGGGACCTGTGGAATATGGAGGAGAATCGTATTAGATTCCTGGTAGGGCCACATATGATGTGTCACCAACCCCCTAGAACCTAAAACTGTGGGTAAATGGGGACCCATCATGCCCATTGTGTTCAGGTACCGCAACCGTAAGGCATATTTTGTCAGGTTGTAAAGTTAGCTTGTCACACGGCCGGTATCTATGATGACATAACCAGGTGTTGAAACGTTTAGCTGCAGGCATCGAAGGGAAATGAATTCAGAAGGTTTTAAGAATAGGAGTTTAGCAATTCAGTTTGTCCGTGAGGGGGAGAAATACAGAAGTGATAAGTTAGTAAGGAGGCAAGGGTGTGGCCGCCTAGAAGGTGCTTATGATTGGGACATGCAAGTAGATTTAGGGGGAAAGCTTGTTGTTCCCCAGGAAATAGTTTGTACCAATCAGAGGCCTGACATAGTGTTGTGGTCAGTGAGTCAAGGATAGTTTATTTCATTGAGCTGACAGTTCCTTGGGAAGACTCAGTGGAAGAAGCCTATGAAAGAAAAAAGCTTAGGTACGTAGACTTAGGAGCAGAGGCTGAGCAGCGAGGGTGGAAAACTAGGATTTGTCCAGTAGAAGGTGTAGGGGATTCATAGCCATATCAGCTGTCTCGCTCCTGGGGGAAAACAGTGAACGAAATGTCAGATGAAGCAGCTAGATCTAGTCTGTGGATTTGGATGAGGAGGAATAATGTCAGTTGGGGGCCATTAGGGGGACCAACTAGGTAGGGTACATAACTCCTTGAGATCAGGTGGAGAGATCCACCAATCAGTCCTCTCAGGAGAAAATCCAAGAAGAGGAAGGTTAAGTGTGGGAGCGGCCTATTTGGATCCCTTTTGTATCTTAGTGAGCTCATAGTGCCATATTATCCCACCAGAACACTGCGCTCTGAGAACGCAGGGTTACTCGTGGTCCCTAAAGTC
>NC_065510.1:42920395-42928265 GCF_006386435.1 Epinephelus moara
GGGAGGTCCAAGCTCGCAGTGTCCGAATATACGGAACTGCGAGCAGACCTCCACGGGCTGATGATGCAAAGGTAGCCAGGGAGGAGGTCACCACAATTGTAAATCAATGTTGCCCCAATGATGTTAGAAGAAGGGCCAAACAAAAGCTCTCTGAGCACAGGAGACAGACGGGGGCGGCTCCGCAGCCCGTGCGCAGCCAGACCAGACGGGCCCGGGTGCAGCCACGGGACCAGCCCTTCCTGGACCTTCAGGTGGTGGGGGTTCAGGATGCTGCAAAGGGAGCTGGGCTCTCTAACCTCCCGGGTCAAGGGGTTAGAGGCCCAGCTCTAAGGAGTGGAAGGCCGGCTCCGGGGCATGAGTGACAGGCTGCTCCCGCTGGCGTCAATAGACGGATGGACCCTGGTGGCCATTAAGGCCACACACACGTGGAGGTGTTGCTAACCAGAGGAGAGGAAGAAGAGTAAGGGGGGGTCAATAAATAAAATAAATTGAACGTTGAAAAATTTTGTCACCATAAATGTGTGAATGGATGTTCAGGGAAATACTCACATTTAAGGACAGAGCTGTGCAGCCAGGTGGTCTCTCCTCTCCTGTGCGCCCTGATGCTCTTCCTGCTGATTCGGCACATGCAGTTCGGCCTCTCTCTGTGTAAGTCCTCCTCCTCCTCCTCTTCCTTGCAATAATGTACTCCATCTTTGTAGATCACGTTAAGCAAGAACATTTTAACATTTGTATAGGCAATCACATGAAGCATGTAAACCCTTAAGACACCGAATATAACTTACAATCTGTTGACAGCATTTCTCTCGTCTCTCTTTCTCTCTCGCAGTCTCACTCTGTTTCTTTTCTTTTGACTTTTCTAAGATGACAGATGCTGAATATATACTCCCTATCTGATGCTGTGGCTGTTTGTGGTTGGCTGAGAGGGATGTGAACTCATTAGTTTGCAGCTGTGTTAATCAAATCAGGTTGAGTTTCCATTACACGTGCCAAACGTGCCAAACGGTGCCAATCCCCTTTGATCTGACATCAGATGTGACGGGACAGTCGATATAGAGACACATTTATGTGCTGATTGCAGATAGTTGTATTGAATAGTGGTTTTTTGTGGGTATTTATTGCATTGTTAATGTGCCTGACATTCTGGAAACCTGCCTGTGAGGTTTTGGTGACTTGTGCGCACTGTCCGCCGGCCACACCCATCTCAACCACCTGCGCCGCACCGGGAAACTAGAGGCCAATGTGTTCACAAGGATGGAACAGATGAACAGACAGGCAACCGTAAACATAATGCTTCTAACGTGGAGGCATAGAAATTCTATGATGTAGGCATGGACGCTTCAAGTCACCTCTCTGTCAGCTCCGCTAAATTTGTGCTACATTTAGGCTCTTTTGTCTATTTTGCAAGTCTTGATGGTGCTTTTTGTGGTTGGCTTTGGACAGTGGATGCATATGGCTGCGAGTCACTCATCGGGATGAGTAAATCAACTCACCAGTCTGTAAACTCTCTGACTTCTAGCTAGCGAGCTGCTAGCTGGCTAGGTTGAGGTTTACAAATGTAAACATCAAGGAAAGATGAAGAAGAAATGGACACCAGCTGAGGTGGCATTCTACTAGCATCTTGTACAGGAAATAAACTGGACAACCTCTGTGCTACATCAGTTTACAACTCGATATCAGGAACTGCAATATCCTTTGATGCAAGGAAACTTGACTAAATCCTGGACAGCTATTCAGCCATAATACAGCAAAGGAATCTGGCAAGAGAAGGAGAAGAGGCATGTGCTTTAATGTGAGTAAAGACTGGTGTGACAGTGGGAATGTGTGGTGCTGTCCTGTTCCTGCTGTGGGTCACTGCTATACACTGTTCAGGTATGGCTGTATCGTTGAAGCCAGGAGGTGGGGACAGCTACATCATTCCACAACCAGAAGCGATGAATTACCAAAACCATTCGGAAACATGGACAATTATAAAGCAGCAGCCAACAATGGAAGAAGACATAAAAAAGGATTAAATTGCAGTGCACAAGTTAAAGGAGCTGAAGGGATCACATTTCACTGGAGTTGTACATTGTAAAATTCCATGTGACAAATAAAGAAATTGACTGATAAAACCACACCAAAGCATGATGACATTCTGTAGTCTCATTTAGCCACTTGTTAGCAACCGCCTTTTTAAGACGCAAAAAAGGTTCAAAATTCACAAGTGGGGTATTAACTGATGTATTTTATGTCATAGAACAAAACATGAAAATTACTGAAGCTTGTGTTCATTTTCTTTCATTTTCTACACCCATTAAAAAACCTTCAAGACGAGAGAACCTGAAGCTCAAAAATGCTCTCATAAATGCACTCATACCTGCACCACTCTATTAAAGGTGCGGTTTGTGTTGCCACATGTCTCATCATGGACAATAAATTAAGGCTTGCTTGCCAAGTTGCACCTGCTGTGCAACCAACAGTAACCTTGACTCCTCTGTCCTCATACATTAGTTTTTTCCCCATTCAACCCACTTTGAGACTCTGTTTCCACTTTCCTCACTCACCCCACTCCTGGTATTTATCCCCCTGTCTCTCCCCCCACGTTCCTCTCTCCTTCCATCCCTCCCTCTATGTTTCTGCACCTTTTTATCTCTCCTTCCCCTCCCTCCCTCATCTCTCCTTTGCCCCCCTCTAATTTAATGAAGTCTGCTCTTGTGTAATCTTCCTGCGATAGGGCCCTCTCACCTCCCCTCTCTGACTCAGGTGTGTCCTCCAACAGAGAGCCATTGTTCTCCGGATCCTCCGCTGAAGCCTGCCTGGCACAAGCACACACCTGCAACCAACAATGATACCTTTATTCACCTTACACACACATAAACACACACACGCACACACATGAATTCTCACACGACACGCTGACATGCAGAGGAGCGAGCTCTCTCTAACCCATCTGAAACACAGTTTGAAATCACCTCTCGTTATCTGCGCTGGAGGAATGAAAAAAGAAAAAATAGCTTGGTGAGGGAGGAAAAGGAGGGAGTGAGGGGAGGAAAATGGCACAGATAACATGGCCAAGTTGTTTGCACAAGCTGGTGTCATATTTGATTACATTGGACAGAGGATCAGCTGGGTTGTTGCACACAGAAGGTAGGAGGAGCAGTGGCGCACTCTGGTACAACCAGCTATTACACCACTGGCGAAGCACGGTTAATGTTTGGTATGTATCAGTGACAGAGACATAACTCTATTTGCATTCCCTGGCTCATAGTTCGGCTCCACATGTTCTGAGGTGAAAAAAATCAAAGATGATCTCCCACTGCAAAAAAGCAAGACGGGGACTTCCAATACACCTGCTGCAGTTTATGTTTAAGGAAATGGCCAACTAATCCCTTTTTTTTCCTGTGTCTGCCATTGAAACCTGAAGTCAATATGTACCTCAGGGCAGAAAGGGGGGAAAGGACAATAACAACAGGGGCAGAAGGGAAAGAAAAGACACGACAGAATGAAGGAAAAAGCAAAGGTGTGTGTGTGTGGGGGGGGGGGGGGGACAAGCCAGAGGAGCTCTGACAAGATAAAGGGGAAAAAATGGGGAATAGAAGAAGAGAAAGGAGAGCAAAGGAAGGGGCTCTGTTTCTTGTTGCTGAGATGTCACATCGGCATCACCTGTTAGTGGGTGCAGGCCTGCAGGCAGGTTTTTCAAGGTCTCAGATATCAGCGTGTGTGTGTGTGTGTGTGTGTGTGTGTGTGTGTGCATGTGTATGAGAAACATGGAGTTAGCGCTTATTGTGATAGAGTTTCACCTTAACGTGTACAGTAAACACACCGTCTTGCCCGAGGATGACATGTAGACACCAGGTAAAATCTCTCCACCCATCCCTGATCTTCACATCTTTACAATAACGGACTCAAAGGTGCGGCAAGAAAACCTCCCATACCACTGTTACATTTGTACACAGTGTGTGGCACAGTGTGACTACAGTACACAGGAGCATTATCGTTTTGTGTGTGAGGAAATGACTGGGGTTAAATTAGGAGATCCACTTGTCGCTTCAAACCAAAAGAAGTTCACAACCTCAGCTTTCCAGTTCCAGTTCTTTGCCTGAACTCCAATTTGCAGTGGGAACACTGTTAAGTATTTTGAGAATAATCTAAGTGGGTTATATGCCTGTCTGACGATGGAACATGGGGAAAAGGGGTGGGATATGAGTGAAGAGGAGGTGTATGGGTGGGGTGGGGGGGGGGGGTATAGGAGGCCTTTTGTAATTTTACATGTGACAGGAGCGAAGCGAGGGATGGAAATAGAACAATGGCAGAAATGCTGAGCTTCTGAGGAGGGCCTCAAAGACTTCCAACTCAGAAGCTGATAAAAGCCCTTCTACTTCATATCCCAGCACCCCCTCTTCTGTCTCTCAGACATATACACACACACACACATACACACACACACACACACACACACACACCCATACACGCAGCTCTCTGAAGAGAATATCTTCAAGCTTTGTGCGCGTGCAGCTGAGCGACAGATCGCCAGGGTGTGACAACGATGATGGTTTCAAGCTGAGGAGACGTCTTGAAACAGAGTCATGGCAGTGTCACATCCTGATCGTGGTGTGATAAAAGTAGAGTAAACATGGTAAACATGCCAGGAAATTTTGGTCAAAACTCTGAAAGTGAGCAATACAATAGGAGGATGTGAGTGTCTGAAAAGTGAAGCAGTCTCTATCCACAGTTGGGCTGACAGTGGACTAACTGTACACTGTCTCCAAGGCACAACTTGTGGGTAAGTGGGATTCCTTTGGAGTGGAACGTGAGGCGAAACAAAAACATCTGTAATTAATACAGAAGAATAAAGTGGCAAGATAAAAAAGACCCCTCTCACATCTCTTTTTTTAATGTACATAAATCTATAAAAGGTAAAAAAAACTGATGAAAAGCCCTTTTTTTCATAGACTTAGTAGAATTTTGTCCTGAACTGCAGAAATTTACTACTTGCCAAACAAAATCAAAAACATACCTTTATACACCACACAAGGGTTATGTGGTAAGACACAACTAGACAGTAAGTTGACATTAAAATTGTTTTTGGAAAAATAAGGGTGTGGTGAAAGGTTGTGTACACATTTGTCTCTGGCTCTTCTGCAACTTTGTGTGTGTATGTTTTTTTCTCTTTTCTTGGGACCAATACGGTACTTTTTGGTATCATTAGCTTAAGCACAGCTTTTATTTTAGCATCCCAATTCATGCAAAAGCCAGCTGAAAATGTGTTCTGAGTTTTGACATTTATTTTTGTATTATTTCTGTAGTTTCAACATTTTTGCATCCCAACTCGTCACATATTGCTGCTTTGTCAGTGGACTTTCACGCCTACAAATTACGCACCAGGTATGCTCCTGCACCTGCTGTTGACATTCTGGGAGTGCATGACCAACACCAGGATGGTGTTTGGCTCTACATTCATAAGGGAAGTGAACAGTGGGCGTCCGGGTGAAAGTCTGGGGTTTGCTGGCACCTTGTTGCCTGGCTATGTTTCCCCCCCCGACCGCCTATCATGCCAACGTGAAGGGATGGCTTTTTTTGTCTGGCTGTATCTGGCAGAATTGATTAGGTGGGCTTCATCACTGACCCAACTTTTGTACAACTTCAGCTACAAAAGATTTGGAGAGGTCCACATCTCCTGGACATCCCTGTAGTCAAAATGCTGCAATAAAGAGCTGCCTGCAGTGATATGATGCCGCTATCTAGAATTAGCTGGACAGGTCTACACTGGAACAAACCAATCTATAGGCTTTTAAAGATGAGATGTGATCGGGATGCAAGAACCCAGCAAACACTGAGACGTTACATGACTGACATTTTGAATGTCCAATCTCGTTTTGGTTCAAAAACAGCTTCTCCCTGAGAATCTTAGTAATATCAAATTTGACCAAATAATAAACTAACAGTGACCCACACAGGACTAGAATCCTAGTCTCCTTGGTGAAAGCCCATTCATCCACCATGACTTTTGATCCATATGGACTTTGTTGCGCTTGATAATATGCCACATGACTTTCTGGCAAAAAGCCCTGAAGGGCTGTTTCTCCCATGTGGGATAAAGACTTATGGCTCTTACAAATTCCACAGGCCTAAAACAATGAGACAGAAATATAATTAACATGTATGGACATACATGGCATAAGCATCTCTTCTATATTTAAAAAAATGGGTATAGAACAATAGTAGTCTTTGGACCTAGAGTAGACGTCTGATCACACCCATTTTACAACCAAACAAAAAACTGTCAATAAAATATTGTATTTAAAAAAAAAAAAAGATACACGCATTTGCTTTTTTCAAAGTAATAATATAATTAATATTTCCTGGTTTGTAAGAGAGCATCTCAATGGATGGACATGGAAAGCACTTTATTAGTAGACTGTACATAGTTTTTATTATTTTTTATTGTTGGTTTTGAATATACTGTCTATACTCAGGACTCCCTGGGAAGCAATACTGATACTGAGTGGATCCTGAACTACAGTTCAGGAGTATTTACAGAGAGTTTAGCCGCTATAACTGTACACAGCTCTCTTCACAGTGGCAGTGGCATGGTGACAATCCACTATTATTCAAAAAATGACAATATTCTGAACTTGATGTGTGTCAAGTAAACAGCATGTTCTGTTTAGTTATTCCAAATTAGGCCTTTTCCAAATGTAACATTTTCCAAATACGACATGTGGCCGTTATTATTCAGGTTGAAATATTATTATTTGAGCATATACACAGTGCACTCAGAATACATGTCTCAATTCAGGTTTTTACTGCAGTTTGCGACAAACTGCCTCTTGTCTGTTTACGGTGAGCTCTGTGTGTCATGGATACAACTCAGTTTGAAAGACTGACTATAAGACTACATGCCTGAAAGAAAAACCCACATTCCTGTTTGGAAGGAGAAACATACCTACCTTTTAACATTTTAAAAGACTTGGATATCAACAGGTTTTTGGACATGCGCAAATATCACAACACCAACCTTTTGATGAGGGTGACTGAAGGAATGGAAGAGGGAGGGAGTCCGAACAAGTCTGTCATCAATGGAAAGCTCTGAAAAATCCTATCTTGATGCAAAGAAGCAAAATGACAAGCGGCTTCAGTTATTCCGCTTTTCTATATTTTGACATATGAAACAACATGTTAGGGCATGTTACGGGAGTATGGGATGGGAGTTATTGTTATGAGAGTATTTGTGAAATTTCTATTTTCATAAGCCATGTAAAGAGCGTTGCAGGCATATGCGTTTCCAGTCCATTTTTGGGGGTGCTGAAGCACCCCTAAATTGAATCCCAGCACCCCCAAAATTTGAGAGATTTTTTTTTTTTTCTTACTGTATGTCCTTTTTTAACAAGCTAGAAAAGTGTCAAAACCATACAGTACTTGGTTGAAATGTACTATTTTAACAACAAAAATACAAAAATACAGCAGCAGCAGCAGCACAGGTGGTCAGTACCACTGTCCTCTGTTTGAATTGGAATGAGAGGAGATAGCTGTTGTGTCATGTGCAAGTGTTAATATTAACCCTATGGGCCTGAACGACACATAGTGCGTAAATGATAAACTTACACTAAAATTATGTATAACAGAGCTTTCATACAGCTTTGCACACACATTACTCTTGGATGGATTACTTGCAAATGCATTGTGCTGTCATCCCATCACGCTATAAATCCAGATCAATTGTCTACAAAATAAAAACCTGACGAATTTCTTTACAATCCATTATACAGATCTTGTTATCAGTCACTTCATATAGTGAGGAATATCGTATCTTACCACGTCTTAGGCTTGCGTGTGTTTCTCTCTGTCTATCCACATTTGTAGTCCAGCTTTCAAGATGCAAATATCT
>NC_065510.1:42928816-42932322 GCF_006386435.1 Epinephelus moara
TCAAATGGTCTATCTATCTAGAATGATGTTGTAAGTTGGATCAATGTATCAGTTTATATCTCTTATTAGATATAAAACGCATTGTTTGGTTATTTGCCTTTTTTGCCCCAAAAAGTGTTGTGCTTTTCTTTCACAAATGTGGGAATGAAATTGCGTTAAAATGTACAAAACAGTGAAATTTATCTTGCCTGGCCGGGGAGCTCTCTGGGTGCTCAGCACCCCTAAACCTCTGATCCTAGAATCACCCCTGGTTGCAGGAATATTGTCTTTTTCGGAATAAAGGTAAAACCCTGTATATCTTGTGCATGTATATATAGAGCACACACGTTCCCACTCAGGGGTTTCCTAAATGTAGGAAAAGGTTAGAATGAATAGCATGCAACCTAAAGCAACACAACATGCAAATAAAACAATTTAAGATTTACCAGTAGGAACATTTCTTCTGCTTTAGCAGAGGCTAGCTGCTACCTCAACCTGAATTGTCCATCAGACTCAATTAAATACTTTCACAGAGGCTCCCTTTTGTCTCAAAACGCCTGATTGTGTGATAGTGTGATGCGTTTCATGTGTATGGTGCTTGTGAGTGTATTCAGTGGCTGCACTTCATGCTGTTGCTGAAGAACTTTCTCCCTTCATGTTTTCCTTGGTTCCCTCCTTCTGAACCATGTTGAGAGAGGGAAGCTAATTAGAGTTGCGCAGCTTTGGAAGTTGAAGAGTAGGGGGGATAGTTAGCTGGCGGGCTCATGGTGGCTCCCTGTGACATGATTGATTTGGACTGTCACAGCGCTCAGCTGGGTGTCATTGCATGGCGACAAATAAAGGATTACATCGTCTCACGGAAACGCCCCCCGCCAACGCCGCCGCCATTGTTGGTGTCACATCAAAGCACAAAGGAGGCACATTAGCATTTTTAATCAGAAGCGAGGCTGGCCGCTGTGCAGGCACCCAGCACTGGATTGTTACTTTAATCTCTGGGCGCCCCCACGTCTCCCCTTAAAATGATCTCACCCAAAACACTGGGTGCACACACACACACACACACACACACACACACACACACACACCATCACTACACACACATTTAGACAAACACACATTCACTCATATAAAGAGCCATGCCGGGGGTTACAGTGTGACCTGGTGGTGGAAAATTAACGAGACCCATCTGCAGTCAGACTTCAATTAGCACTTGAGAGTTTGCCCTCATTTCGCCGGACAAAAGTCTGCGCTTTTTTCTAAATCTCTTTTTCAGCTCAGTAAACGAGGGCCAGCAGAAGGGCCAGAATGCAATTGTCTTCCTCTGCCTTGTGTTTGGCCTCCCTTGGAACATGCAGATGGATAATTAGAGCTATACTCCTGGTGAGAAGACAAAGATGATCCTAATTCCATTCATAAAGGGGTCTTCCACTAATTACACACAGAGTTGCTTTCTCTACTGAGTGAACAATTGCACAGCTGAGTGGTTAAGGTTAAAGGGAGCAGCGTTCATGCTTGGAATCAAATGAGATTAGCTCTGATTGGTGTGTCCCTCCAGCCCTCTCAGGAATCATTTACCTAATAAAGTACCTGAACTATCTCTTTTTTTTTTTTTTTTTTTTTTTTAAGTCAGCCTAAAAAGAAAAACAATGAGTAAAAGTCTCTGTCAACAATTTAGATGTTCGTGCAAAATATCTTTTTTTAAAACTAGATTTAAGTAAAATAGCACAAAGTGAGGGATTTTATTTTTAATTTGGTGCAACTGAAATGGCTCACAGCCTCTCTTTTGTCAGTGTTTGGGCCCAAATAACAAGTGACTCATTAATCAGGAGCTTGGAGAATGAAAGAGAATGAAAAGCAGCGCAAAAGAGAGATTGGAGACAAGAGGAAGTGAAATATTCTGAGGTAGTTTAAAACAACCTTTCTCTTGCTTGTAAACTGTGGTTTTACATGTTTGTTCCATTAACTATGAAACATGTACACTGTATTTTAATGCTGACAAGTTTCTAGGACCTATCATGGGTTGTAGACTGATATCCTCCCATCTAGAGGGGCATTTCACGTATCTTTCCTCTCTTGCAAGGAGCACCTGTAACATAAATAATTTCCCCTCGGGGATCAATAAAGTATTTCTGATTCTGATTCTGATTCTGATTTATCCATTCATTTCATCGTGTAAAAATGCAATGCAAAGACAACTTGCCTGAGATATGTAATACTATGTCACATGCTATTGCTGTGTGATTATACAACTGCAAACATCTTCAAAATTCGTCTTGAGGATTCAAGGACATTGTGACACTGCATTCATGAGTGATGTCACAAAATCAAAGACAAACAATAAGCAAACATGGAAGATATCAAAAGTATACAAAGAACTGGATTATTTATTGTAGTATGCAGATTTCTGTTTGGCAGCTGACTCAAATCTTGTCCTTTAAGGCACTGACAAGGAAAATGTTTAAAACAGTCAGTTTGTGACTGCAATATACAGCATAACAAAAAAGAAATGGAGGCAACTAATCAGTGCCAGACTAAGCACATTCAGCACCCTAGGCTAGCTTCCTCTAGCGTCCTGCTTCCCAACAAGAACAAGAGCAGGTAATCAACACAGATAAACAACTTAGCTAACAAACAATAATGTAACATGCAATACCAACACGTTCTAATCCCAAATCATCATGTATTGCTATTTTGTCAGCAGCCTTTCACTTTTACATATTACATGCTAGGTACCCTCTTGTGTTGCTGTTGATGTTATGTGATGCTGCAACTAATGCTGGGACATCAACAAAAACACATGGCTATGTTTAGGCAACAAAATCAAGAAAGAAACATCATGGTTTGGCTCTGCATTCATACAGGAAGTGAACACCGGATTCCTGAGTTAAAGTCTGGGGTTTGCTTGACCCATCCACCACCAGGGACATTGTCACTGGAAGCGTTTAAATCTGACACCATCCACCAGTATGACTAATAATAACAGCAGCAGCAGGAGGCATCAGGCAGGACCACGGCAGCAGCACAACCACACACGTCACACTATCCAGGCACCGCTGCGATATAAGTTAAGTTAACCTGTGAGACAGTGGAGCACAAAGGCTCCGGAGAAGAAGCCGAGTTAGGGACATGCAGTATGGCCGAGTTAGCAAGATGCAGTAACAGGACATGAGTGTTAGCAAAAGGGAGAGAGAGAGAGAGAGAGAGAGAGAGAGAAAGAGAGAAAGAGAGAGAGAGAGAGAGTGAGAGAGAGAAAGAGAGAGAGAGAGAAGGAGAGAAGGTGCCTGGTGTATTATAGGGGGTCCCCCAGCAGACTAGGCCTAAGTCAGCATAACTAGGGGCTGGTACAAGGCAAACCTGAGCCGGACCTAACTATGAGCTTTATCAAAGAGGAAAGTCTTAAGTCTAGTCTTAAATGTGGAGACGGTATCTGCCTCCCGGACCGTAACAGGAAGATGATTCCACAGAAGAGGAGCCTGATAGCTGAAGGCTCTGGCTCCTGATCTACTTTTGGTAACTTTAGGGACCAC
>NC_065510.1:42932461-42934614 GCF_006386435.1 Epinephelus moara
AGTCTGTGAAGTTTGTTTTAAATGGGAGTTAAAAGACAAATCTTGATCAAATATTACTCCGAAGTTTCTTACGGTAGTGCTAGAGGCCAGAGCAATGCCATCCAGAGAAACTATGTCATCATCTGAGTTGTTTGGGGCCGAGAACGCAATTTTGAAGTTTAGTTAATTGATTAGTTTCTTCTGGCTTCATCGATAAATACAATTGTGTATCATCCGTATAGCAATGGAAATTTACAGAGTGACTCCTTATGATGTTACCTAAGGGAAGCATGAATAGAGTGAATATGATTGGTCCGAGCACAGAACCTTGTGGAACTCCGAAACAAACTTTAGTATTTAGAGATGATTCATCGTGAATATGAACAAACTGAAAATGATCAGATAAATAAGATTTAAACCAGCTTAGTGCTGAACCTTTTAGGCCAATCAAATGTTCCAGTCTCTGTAGCAGAATTTCATGGTCAATTATGTCAAATCTCGCACTAAGATCTAATAAAACAAGTACAGAGACGAGTCCTTTGTCTGAAGCAATTAGAAGATCATTTTTAATTTGAACCCATTTGTGCCCAAATTTTTCTCAATGTTTTTATGCATATAATCATGTTAACTGAGTCCCATATGAACATGTTCTAAAGTTATTTCCTCCATTTTCTGCTCTCTGTTCTAGAAAATCTCATTTGAATGTTCTGCAACAATAGTTGCACATACCTTGTATCTACCCCTCTAATGGTGAAAAGTGAATTAGAGCACAAAAAACAACATGTAATTCAGCTGTCTTTATTGAGAAAGACTTATTATTTAAAACAAGTGTGAGAACAATTTAATTCATGAATTTTGTCATCAAAAAACTTGAAAACGCCAAAATTCAAATTAAAATCCCCTGATTCGCACAAACTAAAATACACTCGCTATAGCCGGGTTTTGGTTGATAGGAAAAAAATGTTGATTCGCAAAACGGGGGATGGAAACAGTTATGTTTGAATTAAGTCTGACGTAGTGCACTTACACCCCAACTGCTTCCGGTGTTTCTGGTTCACTCACAAGGCAAAAACATTGCGGAAAACAACAACACAAGACTTGTGTGGACGGAGGACAAAATAAGAACATTTCTAGCCTTAATAAGGCGGTAATGCATTTACAAGCTGGTTGCAAACCACCAGAAAACGTAGAAGAAGAAAAATGCGAGACTTGTTTTGTTTCCGGTTCTGCGGAAAACTCGTTCAAGTTCGTAGTTTTCATCAAAGTCTGTACATTTAATGGAAACACACAGGATTCGTATTTCTTTTAATGCGCATTTCCCAATGATTCGAATCACTTTTGGATGGAAACATAGCTACTGAGGTTCTTGTCCACCATCAATGATGGGTAGTTGCATGTCACCATCAGACACAAAGCAGTCTCCTTTGAGCAGCCTAGATGGTAGGCGTATGGGATCACAGGTCACATCATCATCATCATCAGAAAAATCGCTGTCACAGTCTGTTTCGTGGGCATTATTCTCAGACTCTGGCACAACTGAAATGCTTGTGATTTTTGCAGAGGGATCATCTGCATCAAGGATGTCCAAAACCTCTGCCAAAGTATACCTCTCTAATCCGCCTGGTTTATCTCTGTGGAAAACATGAAAGAGTTTGCTCCCATGGCCACTGGGGGCCACCATTTTGTGAAATTAATGCAATTTGAAATGAAAAAATCAAAATCAATGACATCAGATCCAGTCTCTTATCGCAACAGATTTTAACTGTCGACACACCTGGATCATTGCTTTTACCTGAGGAAACACTGGAGAGTTTTGCCCTGGTTGATGCGAGGACACTTGGTCGAGTTTTCTCCCAAGTAAAGCCCACAACCTGCCTTTTAGACCCAATTCCCACACCATTTTTTAAAACATTTTATGGATTCTTTGAGAAACAGCTACTGGACATGGCGAATTGCTCTCTTCAGACAGGTGTCTTCCCGGCCTCCTTGAAAACGGCGGTGGTGAGGCCCCTTCTGAAGAAGAGCAATTTAGACCCCAACATTCTTAATAATTATCGACCTGTATCCAACTTACCATTTTTAAGCAAAATTTTAGAAAAACTGGTTTTTAACCAAGTAAATGATTTTTTAAATACAAATAACACTTTAGAGAAGTATCAGTCTGGTTTTAGGAT
>NC_065510.1:42936455-42952898 GCF_006386435.1 Epinephelus moara
AAAAAAAATATTATTATAATATGAAAATCACCTTTACTTGTGGGGGTTTGTCGTCGCCATGCCCTCAGTAAGATGGGTCAGGAACTCAACAACGCCATTTGACAGGAAGTATGTGGAAACTTAATTTTTTTTCTTAATATGATTTTCTAAGGTGTCTACTCACATATCATTGATATATAAAACATGTATAGTATCTAGAAATGTATTTTTAAGTGGAAAATGACAAGCATACACTTTGGCAACTATTGTTGCCGGTGGGCTTAGATGGGTTAACTAGTGATGCACTCTAAATCCTGACTGAAATTCCTCAAAATAAATTATTATCATGGAGAAAGTCACACAGCTGGTCTGCGACTACTTTCTCAAGGATCTTTGAAAGAAAGGGAAGATTAGATATTGGTCTATAGTTGGCTAACACCTCTGGATCCAGGGTGGGCTTTTTTAGAAGAGGTTTAATTACAGCTACCTTAAAGGACTGTGGTACATAGCCTGTTAACAAAGATGTATTGATCATGTCTAATATGTGAGTGTTAAAGGTAAGACTTCCTTAAGTAGCCTAGTTGGGATGGGGTCTAAGAGACACGTTGACGATTTAGATGAAGAAATCACTGCGGTCAATTGTTGAAGAGAAATCGGGGAGAAGCTATCTAAATATATTTTTTTTGCCTCTAATAGTTAGAATTTTGTTGTTAAAAAAGCTCATAAAATCATTACTGCTAAGGGCTAAAGGAATACAAGGCTCAATAGAGCTGTGACTCTCAGTCAGCCTGGCTACAGTGCTGAAAAGAAACCTGGGGTTGTTCTTATTTTCTTCTATTAATGCTGAGTAATAGTTTGCTCTGGCATTGCGGAGGCCCCTCTTATATGTTACGAGACATTTGCCCAGACTAAACGAGATTCTTCCAGTTTGGTTAATCGCCAATTCCTTTCAAATTTTCGCGATATTTGTTTTAACTCACGGGTTTGAGAGTTGTACCAAGGAGTGAACTTTCGGGGCATTGGTGGCTTAGTGGTAGAGCAGGCGCCCCATGTACAAGGCTGTTGCCGCAGTGGCCCGGGTTCGAGTCCAGCCTATGGCCCTCTGCTGCATGTCATCCCCTCTCTGTCTCCCCCTTTCACACTTAACTGTCCTGTCCATTAAAGGCAAAAAATCTTTAAAAAAAAAGGAGTGAACTTTTTTTGCTTTGTTAACTTCTTTTTAAGAGGAGCTACAGAGTCGAGTGTTGTTCGCAGCGAGCCTACGGTGCTATCGATAAGATAATCAATTCGGGAGAGTTTAAAGTCGGTACGGGAAACCTCTGTTACTGAAAGACATGGTATTAAATTTAATGACGAAGGAACCATTTCCTTAAATTTTGCGACAGCATTATCTGATAAACATCTAGTATAGTAACTGTTGCTGAGTGGCGTGTAATCGAGTAAATAAAAATCAAAAGTTATTAAATAATTGTCTGATAGAGAGGGATTCTGTGGATAGACTGTTAGGTTATCAATTTCAATTCCATACGTCAGAACTAGATCGAGGGTATGGTTAAAACAGTGAGTGGGTTCATGTACACCCTGACTGAAGCCAGTGGAGTCTAATAATGTGATAAACGCAGTAGCCAGGGAGTCATTATCAACGTCAACATGAATGTTAAAATCGGCTACAATAATAACTTTATCTGATTTAAGAACTAAACTGGATAAAAACTCTGAGAATTCAGATACAAATTCAGAATACGGGCCAGGAGCACGGTACACTATAACAAATAAAAGTGGCTGCGAGGTTTTCCAGGTCGGATGTAAAAGACTAAGAACGAGGCTTTCAAATGAATTATAACATAGTTTAGGTTTAGGGCTGAATAACAGACTAGAGTTAAAAATGGCTGCAACTCCCCCTCCTTGGCCGCTGCCTCGAGGAATGTGGGTATTATTATGACTGGGACGAGTAGAGTAAATCAATATAATTATTTGATATTAATTAGTTTAATAACACTGCTTTAGATGATAGAGACCTGATATTTAACAGTCTGCATTTAATTCTCCTGTTTTGTCTTTCTGTCACAGAAAAGGTTTTAATTTTTATGAGTTTGTTATGCACAACTCCTCTTTGTTTAATTTTAGATTTAGATAATTTAGGTGGTCCCGGGATAGACACTGTTTGTATAAAACTATGCGTGGGTAACTGCACTAGAAGCTCAGAGAAGCGTGTAGGACGGCAACTCTGATTTCTGGTCTCAACTCTGGGTTGTCAGGCGGTTATTTGTGCATAACCCACAGATTATTGGAAGCAGTTAACATGTGATCAATGTGCAATGGAGTAAAGAAGGAAGCAATCCTGAGCGGTTCATAAGGAGGCAGGTTGGGGCGATGGATGGGTCATGAAACACTAGTATTCAGAACTGTGTTAATTTTGAGTCAATTTCAGGTACGTCCTATGTTTTTTTTTTGTTTTTTTTTTCTAAACCTAACCATGGTAACTTTACTTGCCTAAACCTAATCTCCCCAACTTTATCTTTATTACATAACTTAACGTTAAGTTGGTACCATCATTCATGGGGCACTCATTTATAGGATATCATATGAACAGTTGTATGAGGACAGATTGAGTTTTACATATTGCTTAACTTACTGATGTATTGCTACTTAATGACCTATAGTGTCAACTATCCTTTGGAAACATATGATTCTTGACAAATCACCACTTTGGCTCATAACAACACTTGCAAGGGAGGCAAAAATGAAGACTGAAAAACAATAAAAGCAAAAGAGTTTAGTGGGGCAGCTGGAAGAAACAGGCCTAATCTGCATGATCATCACTATGGCACGCGCTAGTGATCAAATACGGAGGGGGCTAAATAATAGATCACAATGGGGCTGTCACTGCCTTTTGTTTTGATGTGTGCACTGTGATGAGGCAGAGAATGTGCCTTGCAGTTTAACTTACAGACTACTGCTCATCTACAGTAGTGTGGCACATTTGCCCTGTCACCCACCACACATGACTCGATTCGGGAAGAGAAAGGAGCAGGATAAGAGAGAGCTGTCACACCAAGAGACGATATGATCGCTACTAAAATTAGATTGTGGTAACGTTTTCTGGAGAGAGACTGAATGAAAGTGAGCAAACTGAGGCAAAGGTTTTCTCACCCCAGCACAACTGGTAAGACGACTTTGAAACATTTGAAACGGTGACTGTGATGTACGCCGAAATGAAAGAGACAAAAATACAGGAGAGAGCAAACGGGTGCTGATTACAATGTTGGGGAAGAAAGAAAGGAGAGGGGAGGGAAGAAAACAACTCGAGTCATCATCGCTAATCGTGTTATCATACTTTGATGTGTCAGTGGCATACACAATGTATTTCTATCATTTATGACTTTAAGTGAACACATGATGGCAGAGGATTACATTTGTCAGTGGGGTGGGGGCTTTGAAAGAGATATGTTAATTTAGCCAAGGAGCAAAAGAACATCAAATATGTACCAGTGAATAGCCAAGGGACTTTCAAGTCTTAATATCCTTCAGAAGTGCTTTATCTTCGTACCACAACCTGCATTTAGAGCACAAACAGGAAAAGAGCCAGTTGTAGCTTCAAAGCACCGCTGGTCCATGAGTTTAATTCCAGATCAGGCTCAATAAAGGTTATCAGCTGGACCACTAATGAAACAAAGGCGAGTGCACATATGCAAACGTTGTTAGCATATTTCGCACCGCCCTCTCTTTCTCTTCTCCTTTTCCTCTCTCCTTCTTTCATGGTAGACGTTTGATTTATTTATTTTTTTGCCAGTGTTTTAAGTTCTGCATCAAAGTGACTGGAAACAATACCCGACCCGCCTGACTCTGACTCTCTTCTCGCTCTCCCGCAGTCAGCGTTTGGAATCATAGCAGGGTGGTGCTTGTTTGATAGCTTGATAGTCATTTGTTTTGATCTGCGACTCCTTTGTCTCTGTTTGGGTCTGAAACAATAAGAGATTAGAACCCTAGACTGAGGGTGCAAGCGCAGAGAAAGAACAAATGCTTTCTTTGTTGTTTTCCTTTCAAGTTTGCTTCTTTTTTCGCCACAAATCTTTCAATCTTTTTTCGCCTCTGAGTGACTTGCTGTGCTCTTAAAGCCCCCCAAAAAGCCTCTCTCAGAGGGTTGTTATGAGCTCGAGCAATAATGATTTTGAGCTGTTGCATACGCAAAAAGGTTGCTTCACTAACTTTCTTGCACACACACTGACAACAGGCAAAATTGGTTCCTGTGGTTCAGTGATGGTATCCCAATTATGAAACCATGAACATAGGGAGAAGAGATGCATGATGTGAGCATCACAGTGAAGAGAGTGGTAATCGAATGGGGACCATATTAAAGATCTTTTTCTCCGTCTTCACCATCAAACATCAAGGCAAGAGACAAAGAAGAACAGGAAGAGAGAAAGTGCAGTCTACCAGTAGAGGCCTTGACTGAAGATGAAAGCTTTCAAGGAATCAAAGAAGCCCCATCACTCATTATACCTTGGTGGGATGCCTCAATCCCTATTTGCCACAGTCACAGCGCAGGATGCTACACTAGAGGTGGACAGAGGATTCAAAGTGAAGGTCAAAAGTTATTGCAGTCCTTTCTTGGAATGACAGTGGTCAAACACAGTCCAGACATCTCAAATATTACGTTTTTTAGGTGAAAATACCAAGAATTCCAGCCTCACGGAAGTATGTATGATCAAGATGAGAATTGCAATGATTTAAAATTACAGGAAACATTTGCTCAGTAGATTATAGCCCTTTTTGCACTATTGAGCCACACTAAGTCCCCTCCTTTGCATTTTGACAAATGAAAGCGGCATTTTTCTACTCCGCTGTGTGATTTTAAATAGCATCCCAGCACTGCACAACCAAAAGAAGGCGTGAGGGGTGTGACATGTAACACAACAGTGTCAGCCTCTAGTGTCACATATAACATTCGCATCAGCAGCACTTTATTCATTTATCATCCCTGTTACATGGTGGCTGATCTCGTCCTTTGCTCAAAGGATAAGAAGCTCCTGCACCTTATTGTCTTCCCAATGTGCAGCCATTTTGGGCTGCCGTTCTTCTTCGTTGAGTGAGCTGCTAACTGCTATTAGCTGCTTTTTAAATCTCCTGTGGCAGGCAGTAGCCCCTTTTACACTGCCTGTTCAAGGCAGGAAAAGCTTGTTAATTCAAATCACCATTCTGTATATGAGGTACAATTGTGGAATGGGGCAACAGAGTTGTCTCACCTCTGAGCTAGCAGTAACAGCGCCAGCACAATGTCTGTATAAATAGGACAGCCAACAGAACGAGATCATGAGCAGCACAGGTATGATGTTTTGATGATGTGTCATTGTGCGACCCACTGCCGGAGATATGAAAAGCAGCTAATAGCAGTTAGTAGCTAATTCAAAGAAGAAGAACAGTGGCCGAAAATGTCTGCCAATTGGGAAAACAATGAAGTCCGGGAGCTCCAAGCAGAGGACGAGATCAGCTGCCATATAAAGGAGATAAATGATGTTATAGACATGCTATGTGATCGTTATTATTTATAAAGCACTGCCAATGCATATATTATTTGTCACACTCAGTATATTTACATGACATTGAGGAAAATCAATTTGTTTTGTTACCCCAACTAAAACCAGACTTTTAAAATCAAACGCAACATGTTAGTCCAACTGAAATTGTGTGAAATTGAATTTCTCAAAGTCGGACTAACACACCCATTTGCGACTGGGAGTTGAATTGTTCCTGCATGTATACAGTCAATCAAACCCAAACTGGCCTAGGCGCATGCTCCATAGTTTCCGCCCCAGGCTTTGAACCGGAAGTCAAATAGGCCGGTGATAACATGGCAAAATCTACAACCAGAACTGTGCATTTTTGAATGGACGAGGAGACACAGTTCATGCTGTGTCTCCTTACAGAGCTGCAAAGTTGCCACGAACTACCGTCGGTGGCTTAGTGGTAGAGCAGGCACCCCATGTACAAGGCTGTTGCCACAGCGGCCCGGGTTCGACTCCAGCCTGTGGCCCTTTGCTGCATGTCACTCCCTCTCTCTCTCCCCTCTTCATGCTCATCTGTCCTATCGATTAAAGGCTTAAAAATATCTTAAAAAAGAGGTTGAAGCTGTTGTGTTACATGTCACACCTCTTTCGTTTCCCCAGTGCTGGGATCCAATCTAAAATCACACAGTGGAGCAGAATAGTTCTATGTAAAATGCAAAGGTGGTATATAGAAGAGACTTTGTGGCTGTCCTACGCTGTCATCTCTAAAAGGATGGCTGCAGTCAGGCTGAGGCAGCACCTTCCCCTCATATTAAAGAATTTAGACACAGATATAGCTGGTTCTTTACTTAGAAAGCCCAAAGATAATGCCATATGGAAAGACAGAGAGTTACAGTGAAGAGAGCAGGAGTTAGGGTAGGGTTGGCAGGGAGGCCAGCGATTTTAATAAGCAGAGCACATAATCTGATAAGATGTGACTCCACATTGACACACTTTGTCTCTCCAGCAATGTGAGGCTCGTCCCCAACAGTTACCTACCCTGCCTCATTTCCCCCCCCCCCCCCCCCCCCCCCCCCCGTCCCCTCCCATCCCTCTGTTGTTTCGTTTTATCTCTGTGAAAAATAATGAAAGCAAGCACTTGCAACCGCATCTCCATTGATGTTGGAATACACAACCAGCAGATTCAAAAACACATTCTGGGATCAAAGTAAAAGGGGGAGGGAGAGGGGGACCTCTTCTTTCCAATGAAATTATGAGCGCAGGAGTCTACTGCGCAGAGCTCATTTGCTAAGACTGTGAGGCAAATAGTCGTTAAAGAATGGCCTATAAGTAGGCATTAAATGGAAATGCCTGCGATTCCTGTGGATTAGCATAAGAACCTTTTCTTGCCAGGCCAGCTAATAATATTCATTTAAAATAAATACATGGGAAACGAATCTGTTTGAAAAGCAGGGCGATTGCACATATTTACTGAAGGGGCCGTCGAAATGAAAGAATGGAGATTCGCAGACTGCTCGAAGGGATGTGGACTTGTGAATCGTCAGTTCTTTGAAGTTTCGGAGACTAGAAAATTAAAGTCTTTACAAAAAATTAGAGGAGGAGAAAGGTTTTATGATTCAGTAGGCTTGCGAGGAAACACAAGTCTGAAGATGTCAAGTACTTATAGTAATGGAAATGAATTTATTATTCTTGTTTATCACAGCAGATAGCAACCTTTGATCTTCTACCTATAGCAACAGTGATTAAGTTCCTGTTGAACTATGAGAGCTTAATTGTACTGTCACAAGTTTTTGTCCCTGATTCAGCATGTAACGGTAGCAAGAGATGTGAAAGTTTTATTTTGTTAGCAAAGTCTTAAATCTGTGACATGAAAAAGTGAGTTCTCAGTAGTCCGAACACATCAGGCCTCTGTTGCTCATAGGTTCTCTGTTGCTTGTAAGTTCGTAGGCCAAGCCAATTAAAATGACCCCCCTACCCCCCTAAAAACAAATACACCCGCACATACACACTTCCACAGGGCCTTGTTTATATACCCTGTGTCAGCAAATGTGTCAATGTGTGTCCTGTGTGCGCTGGCTTCTAATGATGCTGGCCCATCATGATGGCCCAGTCAGATACTGACAGCCAAGCGCTAAAGTGGAGGAACTCCAGCCGTTTCTATAGCTACTGTGGAGTTCAAAGGCAGCCATCTTTTTCTGAGCATAACAAGAGAAGAAAGAGGCCATCACAAAGCAAGAGACCAAAGACGACCTCCAGGGTTACACGTCAAGCCTAGCCCCCTCGACCCACGGACCCTCCCAGCCCCCCTTACCCCATGGTGTTAAGGCATGGTCCCAGGATCTGTGGCTGGACTGTCAGAAGCCTCAGACGAGGTCAACAGAGCCAGGTAAAGATTCTCCTATCAGTATTATATTAGCCCACTTTCTTAAAGTCAAGGCTTTGAAGTGACACCAAAGTCTGTTGCAAGTATCTCTCATCTTATGTCCTTTTTTCTAAAACACTGCAGTGTCGACATTTCAAGCATCTTTCAGCGTTTAATGTTGAGCCTTTGATTTTTTTTTAAGACACTAATTTTACCATCTTCAAGGGAGAAGTGAAGTCTCTGCATTTGGGTTCTTTTGTCTGCTGTCTTCTGCCCTTTCTCTCTCTTTATGATATGAAAAGATCTTAAAAGGAGAACTTGTTCAAAGGCGAATCTCCATCAAAAGTAATGCAGAATGTGCTTTTTGGTGACATTTTTGCTACTTGGCCATTTTAACATGATGCCTGTCATCCTAGGGCTACTTCTTCTTCTCTCAAAAAGAGATTTCACAAAGCACATAGACAAAGACTGCATTTCAAGAGACAAACAAACTTAGATTGGGAAACCTTTGATATATTATCATACAAAGTTGAACAGCAACCAATGCAGACTAAGGCCAAAAACTGTGTTTTGAAATGCGGGGTATTCAGCGTTGAGTGTTGAAGCATCTGCCTTACATCTGGTAGAGAAATCATCTCAGTATCTGCTGGGTGAAAGTGAAGACATATGGATTTACAAATGGTTGTTGAAGAGGGAGTGGGATAGAGGAGTGAATGTTGAAAAAGAGAAAAGCCCATCAAATTTTCATAGTGATGTTTCTACCACTCTATCCAATTACAATGTTAAAACTGGATACTTTAAGGATAGGACTTTAAGAATTATTTCCTGTTACAATAGATATATGTTAAATGTATGATTAAAGGATTATTGGCCACTGTAATTATTCTTCTGTCCACACAGGCTGTGAAAAGATCCTTTCTAATGTATCTTTGGACAATAATTATTACAAAATGCACAATATGATGAATGTAAAGAGTATTTTTGCAATTAGACCCTACCATGACATGAAGCTGTGGTTAATTTATGAATATTCCCCCGTTGGAGTCTAGACACTGGTGGTGGAGGTAAAGAGAGAGATGGCTGAAGGATAAGGATGATTGGATGAACAGGACTGGGCAGTAATGAGCTGAAGACTGGAGGTGGATGGGATGGAGGAGGGTTGCATCTGTTTGAGCTACACAGACAACTGACAGCGGCAGAGAGGAGAGCAATTTTTAAAATACTTGACAGCAATGACATGATTGGTTTAGGGAGACTGTGGCAAACTCTGGTTGGATTAATTTAGGGTGATGCCCATAGTCAGCTGATAGAGTAGTGGCCAGAGAGGAGCGAAGAAAATTGTGAATGAAATAAGAGTGTGACAAGAGTCTTCCTGACTGATTTTGCTAAGCTTCATATGTGGCATAATAACCTACAAAGTCAATGGAAAGAGTGAAGTGAGTTCTGAGAGCAGTCAGAGCCATCACAAACACACAGAAATGCTCTATGCACACACATCAGTGTGTACTTGGCTAGGTAGCTAAAGCTAACATGTGTATTCAATTCAAATTCATGTCATCCATAGCACAATAAAATACAAAATGTAAGTATAAAACCAAACACAACACAACACAACACAACACAACACAACACAACACAACACAACACAACACAACACAACACAACAAAACAAAACAAAAAGAATAAAAAATAAAAAATCACAACTACAAAAAAAACAAACAAAGGGCAGAATTTGTTTTTAATTTGTTTAGAATTTCCCCATCTAATTTGCATCGTCTGATGAGCGTACCAGAACGCCAGGATTCTAACTAGAAATCTGGGAACACCTCTTTCATGTAATTTATTAAATAGCTTTTCATGGTTTATACGGTCAAAGGCTTTAGAAGCATCAATAAAACACATAAAAATTGTGGAATTTTGACCATTATATTTATCTAGAATCTCCTTTAAAACAAAAATGCACATATCAGTGCTATGTTTACGTTTAAAGCCAAACTGGTTGTCAGAAGTCAGGATGTACTGTTCCAGCCTATTTAGTAGAGTTCTCTCCAGCACTTTGGATAAAATGCTGGCTAAGGATACAGGCCTGTAATTCTCCGAGCTGTTTAGTTTACCAGCTTTAGCTTTAATGACAGGCACTAATATAAGAGATAAGATAGAGTCAGGTAGAATACCATGGACTAATAACCCAGTAAAACAAATAGCAAGCAAAGGACAGAAGTTTTTACGTTTCAAATGTTCAGCAGTTATATTATCCATACCAGATACCTAACCATTATTATCTCCTAGCTTCATGACAGCATCTTGGACTTGTTGTGGGGTGACAATCACATCCTCATTATTGTCTATGTTGCCCACACTAAACGAGTTGCTTTTAACACAGCTGAACAGATCATAGTGATGTTTCTGCCACAACTGAGAAGTTTTTTCTGAGCCACTTACTCACGCGATGTTTTACAATTATTCATTATTCTGACTTCTTTCCAGAAATCATTAAGACTATTATTTTGCAACTTCCTCGCAAGTGAGTCACATCTCATTGTATTCTCATTCCTTTTAATAAATCGAAGGGCATATTTAAAATTAGCATTTGCACATTTCTTATCTTCAAATATAGGACCATGTTTATTTCTACCCAATTCTACCCATGCTTTAAAAGCCCTTCTAGCCTCAGCATGGAGCTCTATTACATAGTTATTCCAACCCGGCTTAGCATGGTATACATTAGACTTATGTTTATAAAAAGGCCTGCTGGAGATAAGGAGAGACTCCACAATGGAATCATACATAAAACATAACTCATTACTATGTTGCGGGTTTTTACAGTTCATATCACAACAAACAGTAGCGTCTTTTGGTAGTTCAATACATCCCAACAAGGTGTCAGTCAGAGAAATGTATTCTTTAAGATTCTCCTGTGTTAAGTTAGACCAGTTTAATTTCCCTGCACTCATGTTGCTATTAATAGACAATAGACTAGGTATATTGCCAAAATTTAGCTACATAGAAAAGGGTATGTGGTTCGTAGTAGCCAGATCATAATTAATCTCCATGGCATCTAAAGTGTTATGTGCATCAGTTGTGCATATGCAGTGATCAAGCCATGAAGTTGTGAGCCAAGCTTCACTGATATATGTATAGCTATTGTCAGGCATAAGCACCTTGCTAGAGAGGAACAAACCACCATCAGAACAAAACTGCATTAATTGATTAGCAAATAAAGAATTAACATCAGAGACATCAGCATTCATATCTCCAACAACAGGCGGAAGCAGTCCTGAATAAAAGACATCACACATGCCAATCTATTGAGATATTCCCCTTCATTTTGGTAACACCAGTGCTTAATTTGTAAAATTAGAAGTAGGGGAACACTTTGGGCCTCTGAGAGAGCAGTGTTCCCCTACTCCCAAAAGTTTTTAAGCGGCACCCGAGCCGCCTCAGTGCGCATCTCCGAATGGAATGGTTGTGACATCTAGTGTTGTCACGGTACCAAAATTGGGACCCACGGTACGATACCAGTGAAAGTATCAAGGTTCTGAGTAGTATCATGATACCACAGCAAAAATGAGGCAGATGTGCCTTTTGTCATTTATAAAAAGATAAATCACTTTTCTATAATACATCAATGATATTTCAATGGAATAAATTACTTATTGACTTATTCATACTTCAAAAACAGCATCAATAAGTGATTAACATAGGGGGGGATCAAAATAAAATGAATAAATAAAATAAAAATCAACCAGCCACCCTCCTCCCCTGACAAGTAAAGAACAGTCCCTCCATAAGTAAAGAACAGTCCCTAAAGTGCGGTGAGGTTTGTGGACCGTTACCTGCCACAAAGAGAGAAATGTGAACGGCTTGTTTCTCCTCTGACACGTCACACACCTGTGTGTCGCCACGGCTCGGTTGTCCAGGTACTACTGGGCAGTCATGACATCAACGAAAGAGGAAATTAGGCTACTGGACCTGGAGTCAGACTTCTCTGTCGCCGGTAAGCCATTATGTTGCACCGCGGAGCCGCCGTAGGCTATTTGACTGCCGTATTCCTGTCTGTGACCCCTGTTCAACCCACAACCGGCAGGATTTGCCTTGCTCGCACAAAACTATTTTTAGTCTCGCACATAGAGCTCTGTGAAAAACAAATCACTGCCGACAAGCAAAAAGAAATAAATAAGAACTTTCACTGCTCAAAGATACTCACATGTCTGGAAAACAAATCACTACAGCAGCATATAGAGTGCCAGGTGGCCAGCGCGCCGTTACTGACTAGCACGCGCCATTATTGGATGGCGCATGGACACTCACCCTCTTGCGATTGGACTTTGAACTTATCCCACAGTAGTGGTACGTGAGGCACCGTTGTACTACGATACTCCACCCTGCAACACTAGTGCCAATACTGTATGTAGTTTTTAGATGTGAAAAGTTCTAGACCCATGCAAATTAGTTCCAGAACGCAACAGGGCCTTTTCTGAAAAGATCCTGGTACGCGTTCCAGTACATTCCAGCTCAAATTAAGCACTGGGTAACACTGATAAGGTGTATAAATGTTCAAAATTATAAACTTTTTGTCATTACATTTAAACTCTACTCCAATAGCCCAATCAACATCTAATCTAACCACATTGACCACCTGATCATATTTCTTATTCCATAAAATGGCGACTCCACCTAGAATTCTGCCTCGAACTATTTTGCTGTTAAGGTCAGTAGTAGACTCACCAGCCCCGTAAAAGTCTTTATGTAAAGAATTTAGTCTTTCCAATGCTTGTTTAGCTAAGAATGTCTCTTGAATACACAGTATGTCACAGATCTCCAAGAGCTTGTCCACAACCACACGGTGAGATTTGTCTGCTTCACTGTGGCCAACACACAGCCTTCGTGCATTATATGACACAACACTGATTTGCATTTAGGTTAGTTCATTTCATGCCATCTTTACTGGCTGCTGACATTTGACTGGGCACAAACTAGGCTATGGCTCCCATGCGGTGATACAGGTGTATTCACAAAGCACTACAGACCAGCTCCCCCCACTGATCCACAGGCCTCACTGTCGTTAGCTCTGAGTCTACGAGTCTCATAATAATGACGGACATAAGTCCCAGCTGGCCAAAGTTGTGCATCGTACATATGAGCAACTTCATTGCATTTTGCAGTGACCTGAAACGAGCTGAATCTGTTCCGGGTCGAGTCAATCTTTCGGCATGTCACTGATTTATTACCCAATTTCTCAGTCAAATAATTACGTAGAGTGTCAGCATCCAGATTAGGGGAAATCTAGATGTAAACACACTCACCAACTTGGTTTTAACCACTTGAATGTTACTCTCAGTGCTGGTACCAATTATCCCCGTTTTCTTCTGCTCTCATTTCAAATGAGCCTGTATAATGCAGGGTTTTGGCTGCACTTCTGCATTTTGAGGCACCGGCTTAAGTCGTCGTCCTTCCTTCACAACTGTGCTCCACTGTGGGGACCACGATTGTATTCAGGGCAGGGATCTCATTGCTGCCCCATCCACCATCTCCACCTGGCGAGTGGAGCCCAGCCCCTGCACCTCTCCCTCCCACGAGGCACCGGTCCCAGGGTCCAAGCCAGAGGGAACGCGGTGCTTCATTATAGCTGAAATCCGGCGATTCATAGCCACTGTAGCCACCCCCAGGTTCTCACTCACACTTGTTTGTGCATCCAGGGCCCTCCAAGCTCGAAACTTCTCAGCTCAACTGCTCCAGTCTGCTTAGCAGCGCCGAGAGGTCCATATTGCCAAACCCGACAGGTGGAAGCTCATCCAAGTAGTGCGAAACAAACCTCGGAATGTTTTCTCCACATTCGTGCAGCACTTTCAAACATGCTTTTATATTGTTAATGTCCTTCTGAAGGCCTTTGTGCGAGACACAGCTTTGTTAAGTTTTCGGGCAAACTTCAACTAGAAGCCTCTTGGACTCTTCAATCCACTCTGATGAGAAGTTGTTTGAAGCCAGCAAAACAATTTCATCGTGGCTTAGGGTCCTCATTTTCATGACAAGAAAGTTCAACAGCTCGTCTTCCACTAACACCTTTCTTTCAACCGTTTTATGAAATTTATGAAGGTTTTGTACGAAGGCTAACACCGCCACCAGCACCTGCACCAGAGCATGTGAGCGGAGCGGGGAGCGGGAGGATTTTGTGTTGAGCGAGAAGCGGCTATTTTTTTAAAAGGTGGAGTGGAGCCTTATCTCTTGCTCCAATTTTGCTCTGGTCGCTCATGCCCCATCCAGAATGCATCTTTGCACCTGCGCACACCCACACTATTTTCTTTCAAAACTATGGTGTTTACTGTGTACTTCAGAAAAGAAACTGAGAAGAGAAGCAGCGGTACCTTGGAGAACGGTTCCTAACTGCGGGGAGAGACGAGAGGGCTTCGGAGGTCGGCCGCTTAACCTGGTCCGTCTCCTCTACACTTTGACTTATTTCCACCCTGCCAGCGGTACCGTGTAGAACGGTCCCTAAATGCGGGGAGAGGCGAGAGGGCTTCCCCGGAGAATCTACCAAGCTCATGTTTTATTGGTGCCGTAGCATTGTTCCGACCTCTCATTGTTCCGACCTCTCATTAGTCAGACGTCCCGTTGTTCCGATATGTGATTATTACTGTAGTCTATTTGTGTACCATAGAGGATCAGCAACGCAACAAAAGTAGGCTACTGGTCGAGATACAAGTGTCATAGAGAGGAGAGAATGAAACACCATAACCTCCTGTTATTAACTCTGGAGTCGGGGTTGTGTGGGGAGCTCTCCGCAGTGCTGAACCGGGCGTATTTCTGCCTTGATGGTGCGCCGCGACCGGCTCTGGGTCAGCTGGGAAAGGCTTGAGGCGAAGCAGGCTCACGACTTATGTGTTTGCCACTTTCTTTTTCATTTTAACCCACACCATGATTTTTTCCTGACCCTAACCAAGTGTTTTTTGTGCCTAAACCTAACCAGACCTTAACCACAGGTCATCATGAACAATGGGTTTAATATGGTCGGACCAATGGGCTGTCGGAAAAATGGGCAGACCCCGTTTTATTTGTGAATAGAAGATTACAGGTTAGGGTAGTACGACGCAGTTGTTTTGAGCGGAGTGGTGAACAAGTGGAGCGGGATAAAATTTATGAAGGAGCGGAGCGGAGTGGAGCGAAGAATGCGCAGAACCAAGCGGAGCGGACGAGCGGCGCAAAGTGACAGGTCTGCGAGCGAGGAGCGGAAATTTTCACCCGCTCCGCTCCACTCACATGCTCAGACCTGCACCTGCCCGCACCTCCGCTCCCGCCATCTTCTCTCCTGTAGTAGCCTACAGTTAATGAAAACAAAGACTGGACAAGCTGTATCGTCATCAAATTTGCGCAAACAAGGCAAGGCAGGAAATTTGCTCTGCTTTCTGTCTAAAGATAAGCATCAAAAGTCAGTCTTCATTCTGCAAAAATGCATTTAAAAGTTCAGCCCTGAAGCTAATTTGAATATATATATATCCAGGAATCAGAGCAAGGCTGCATTCAGACCGACTTAGCTCTGCATGAATAAACGTAGCCTCCTCAATCATTTGAATGAAACCAGTCCAGCGACGCAGCGAGATAATCATAAAAGCTCTTGGGCAAAACAAGCAGGGTTATCCTTTAAAGAAGTTCAACATGGCTCAGCTCTTGCAGCAGTGTGGCTGTATGTGGCAAGATGCTGCAGTAGCCAAATATATGTGTGCGATTGTCATAATAAAATGTATAATTGTTATCGTGATAATTTTCCAGTATTGCTTTGCAGCATTTTGGCATCTTAAGCACTATTCGGACGGGATTAGTTTTACATGTGCACGTGGGGTAATGTCACTTTACCACAGGACGTCGGTAATATTAATGGCCAATTTGCACAGGATAAGAAATATCTTAACTGACATCGTGTGGTAATGATTACTGACATGGCACATTCGGACAGGACTAAAATCTCTGGTAATTATTACTTTACCCCACGTACACCTTCATTTTTATTGTCTCACCACTACCTTAATAAAATACCTTCACCAAAGCAGCCCCCTTCACTGTTTTATCACAGGGCTGTTATCATTCTAAATGAATCCTAAGGCAAATCATAATTCTGGGTTGTAGGTATTTTTAGTATGGAAAATCTCATGAAAGGTTCTGTATGTAACTTTTTATGCTAATAATTTTTTTGCTAATGGTTGAACGCATGGTAGCGTAACCTTAAAACTGAGACCTTCATTGACTTTTTCAGTCCTAACAACCTGTGGACTGATTCCTATATAAAGACATGAAACATATTTTCCAGGAAAATCCAGAGGATATGATGTCTATGCACTAGGGATGCACCGAATATTCGGTAACCGAATATATTCGGCCGAATATTGCAAAAAAACACACATTTGGTATTCGGTGGAATAAGTTAAAAGCAAGGCTGAATAATAGCGGCGTGTTTTGATAACGCAATCAAACAGCGTGCCGTGACGGGCGGAATAAAATGTCGGCAGTGTAGCGATCCGTCCGTCACGGCACTCGCATTTGCGACTAAAAATAGTTTTGAGCGAGCAAAATAGGCTTAAATCATTCAGCACGCTGTGCGAG
>NC_065510.1:42953202-43085786 GCF_006386435.1 Epinephelus moara
TACCGTGACAACACTAATCTGGAGGGGGTTCATCTGCAAAAACTAATGAAAAACTAAACAATGATATTCGGTATTCGGTACTCGGTATTCGGCCAAGCGTTTAATAATATTCGGCTTCGGCTTCGGCTTCGGCCACAAATTTTCATTTCAGTGCATCCCTACTACGCACAATCACGAGTGCCTTGCCTCTCTTCTTTTTTTTTGTTTCTTTTTATTGATGCAAAATTAACACAGTGGTGGTTTAACAGAACAAAAAAAAAACATTCAATCAAACAAACTTTAAAAAATAAATCAAAAAGGGTATATACCTAAACACAAGGACAGAAAAAGTAAATAGGGTGATACACAGAGCTTGACTATGCACAATCCCCTTGACGCCTGAATTTATTTACAATTATATAAAAATTTCAATTATTTGTGTTTTTGCTTTCAAGCTAATGCTAAATTAACTGGAGATTGTTAATTTGTCTGTAGCACATAAAATAGATATAAATTTAGGTATGATGTAAATTAGCGACAACAGGCATAATTGAAAAAAAAAGGTTAAAAAAGAAAAGTAATAAAACATTCCCATCTCAGGTAGATTTTACTGATGCCACAAAATTATTTTCAATGTCCTGACTATAACACCAACTATTATAATCCAATGTGAAACAGAGCTCAAGCTTTTCACTTGGAACACTGGTGACAGGAAGTGCATCATGATTTCCATTGGAGTCTCTGCTGCTCCTGTTGTCAGTACTCTCACTACTGCTGCTTTCATACCTGTTGTAGAAAAAAAGAAAGTAATATACAAAAGTGCAGACATTTTTATCTACACGTTATACACATCATGTACACATGGCTACATTCACAAATATATGGCCATATGTAAACAACAAAAAAGCTGAAACTCTTCACAAAATTATAGCATTATTACTGCTAAAGTTTATTTGTTAGGCCTTTTGCCTTAGGATAGCATGAAATGGGGAAATAGAGAGTGGGGGAATGACACACAGTGGAGGGCCACAGGCTGGAATAGAGCCTGCAGCTGCTGCAGCAAGGCGGTGCCTCTCTGCATGGGGCGTCTGTACTATCCACTAAGCTACCGACGCCCCTATTATTGCATTTACATCCCAGCATGCTATTTTTATTATGATTATAGAAATTAACTAGAATAGCATTTCCTAAAGAAAATGCATGTGAGTGATGAAATCCATCAAAATAAAGCATTATTTATATGCTGCCATTATGGCCGAATGTAGCCATTATGGATGAATGTAGCGATTTCGCGACAAACAGAAATCTTCAAATAACGTAAAAAATATTAGTCACATGAAGTCTATTCCAATATGTCAGCTGTAGAAGCAAACAAGAAGCTGGTACGTATATTTATCTTAGCACAACATGCCTCATATTGGACAATTTCTCCAAATTTGCAGCCTCCATACGCAGCAGTTGCTAGCCAAAATGTTAGTTTCCATGAACTGGATGTAGTTCCCACTCAGACCGGTCCTAAGAAAAAACAGCGCTTGTAAAAGGTTCCTAGCCCTGTATCGCCAAGTGTATCATATTTGATACATGAGTTTTTGAGACCTCTACATCATCAGTGTGATATTTTTTTCCTGAAAAACCTGATGTATACAATCAGATACATGTAGTGCATGGGCAATCCACCAGGGATCAGTAATTGATGCACCAGAGGGCCTTCAATTGAGACATCCAAAATAGCTGCTGTCAATCAGTGACCCACACATGATTTTTCAAGGATATTTTTGCCAATTTTGAAGAAGTTCAGGTAAGAAAAACTTGCAAATTGTTACTGAAACTTCAATGGAAACATTTGATGGATTGATGCAATGTAAAATTACTAAATATTTCATAACTTAATTTACAGTAAAACCGTGTTGAAAAAGTGTGTATCAAAATCGATACAGCAGGTATATAAGGTAATTTATTTGCAAATCTGTCAGTTGTCATTTTATTGCATTTCATGCATTATGCATTCAATAAAGCAACATACAGTCTTTTTTCTTATTTAAGTAAACTAATTAGAGGTTTAACTGACATAATTAGGTTTATTTAGAGTAGAAATTGAGATATTATTAACCTATATTGTATTTTTATATATGCAACCTGCTGTATCATGATGATTGATAAGTAGTTGAATGTTGCTATGGCTCCCTTGCTAATAATTGTCTTTTGTTCACTGATTTCTACTAAAATTGAACAATTCAGAGAAAAAATACACAATAATTTGTGTTTTGGTGTTTGTTTACAAGCCGGTCCGGCTGCGCGTTCATGTACGTTCATGTGAATCCCCCCCCCATCCTCCTCCTCCTCCTCCTCCTCTCGGAGCCCTTGGCCCTCCCTCCCTATAAAAGGCTAGAGCCAGTGAGCAATGGCAGCGGTTATTTTCTAAATGAAATGGCAGAGAGCAGAACGTCCACCTGAAGAAGACCAGGATCTGACATTACCTCTAAAGAAACAACGGTTGTTGGCGAAGAAGTTGTCAGATAAAGAAAGGGACAGAACTCGGATTAACATTGGCCTTGCATTTCCAAGGTGGAGAGCACTGCGAGAGCTAAAGGGGCTACAATCTGACTCGGAGCTTGCTCTTCTTCTCCTGGACAGGTACAACATAAAGTCAAATGTCTGTTTTAATTAGTGTTACAGTAACGTTAAGCCCATGTCGCTATGTCGATTCAATTAAATTTAATGTTACAATCGTAGCATGGGTTAATGTCCGGAGCTTCGGTCCCAGCAATGGGTCAGGCGTTTCGGTGTGTAGCCCGGCAGCCCAGCTAATTTGCAATTAGCATTGTAAAACGTAGCCCGGCGGGCAGTCTGGCGGCTGTGTTTAGCTATTCCCCTGCCTACTTCAATGATGATGGTACCTGTAATAAATGTAATATATTTGCTGAAATGGAGGCGAGGCTCAGTGACTAGAAGAGCTGGTAGAAGCGCTCCATAGCTGCAAGCTACTCCAGTAGCCATAGTAGCTCTAGTGCTAACTGTGGGAGCCAAAGCTAACATTCCTCTCTTCTCCGGGAGCCCGTGAGCTGTATCAGTGAGTGAAAGACATTGCTAACTGCTAAACTAAGTTGGCTGTTTAGGTTTTATTTCCTCGCCCCTGTGGTGAGTGAATCTGCCTACAGTGAAAGAAGCAGCGGGTATATTGGGCAGCTGAGTGAAGCGGAGCCTGCAGAAGAAACACTGGGACCGTCTGGATGTGATAGTCCGTGGAGGTGCTGCGGTACTCGCCGACACAGACAAGGCGAGTGTGGGGGGGTGTTGCCTGCTCTACAGGCAGTGCACAACAGCGAACCTAGCGGTGAAACGATTTCGCTTATTGCCCCTTTAATGTTGCCTGTTGTTATTGTCAGAGAGAGTTTTTTGGACACAGCATTCCAGTCTAGCACTTTAAACCAATTTATGGAATAATCAGATATCTTGGAGAATACAGATAAGATATCAAAGACTTCTGGAAGGGTTGTGGAAGGATTTGTTAGGTATAACAGGGTGTCATCAGTGTATAAGCTAATTTTGTGGTGAAAATGTCTTGTGTGTATACCGGTAATATGGGTGTGCAAGAGTGCATGAGGTTTGATGAAAATGGCAAACAATAATGGGGACAGTGGACTTCCTTGTTTTGTGCCACGTTGCAGTATGAAGCGTTGAGATGTGCTATTATTGGTTATGACTACTGCAGATGGTAAGTTATAGAGAATTTTAATCCAGTGAATGAACGACTCCCCAAAACGAAAATTTCCAAGGGCTGTGAAAAGAAATGTCCAGTTGACTCTGTCAAAGGCTTCTCCTGCATCCAGTGATGTGATTATAGTGTTGAGGTGGTTTCTCTGTGATAGGCTCATGAGACTGAATAGACGGCGCATATTGGTGGATGAGTGTCGGTTCTTAATGAAACCTGTTTGGTCTGGGTGGATTAATGTAGATATGACTGATTCTAGTCTGTTAGCCAGTGCTTTACTGATGATTTTTGAATCACAGTTGATCAGGCTTAATGGTCTGTAGCTGGAGGCAAGGGTTGGGTCTCTGTCGGGTTTGAGCAAAACTGAAATAAGAGCTGTGTTCATGTTGGTAGGTATAGTTCCAGATATTTGATATGACTAACCAGTTTGTTTAACAAAGGGGATTTGAGTTGCCAGAAGTGTTTATAGAATTCTACTGGGTAGCCATTAGAACCTGGTGATATATTGTTGGGCATGGAGAAGAGTGCTTTCCTGACTTCATCTGAGATTATAGGTTGGTCTAAAGTGGTGGTCTGTTCATTGGATAATTTTGGAAGTTCGATGTTATGAAAGAAGGAATGGATGTTGGAGATACCTGATACATTATCTGAATATTAGAGTCTTGTGTTTATCCCCTTTGGATTGTATATTAAATTTCCTTGTGTAACTTGTGTAACGGCTGCCTTGTGTGTTTTAAATTGCTGTAAGGAGGGATTTTGCTTTTTTACATTTTAGTTGATTAGGCAGGAATTTACCTGTTTTTTCATTGTGTTCAAAATCATTTCATCTTGCTCTTTGCATTAGGGGAGTGGGAATGTAAAGAGTACAGATGTTTCAGTTTATTCTCCAGTTCTTGTTGTTTTTCTTTTCTTTTTCTTCCTTTTTTTTCTTGTGAGTGGAAGATGAGATGATATGTCCTCTAAGAGCTGTTTTTGCTGTTTCCCAGAGTACTGAGTACTCTATTTAGTATTTTTCTGATGAGTCATTCAGTTCAATGAAGGATGTCCAATCTCTAAAGATGAAACTTGCCTCTCTTCAGTTCTCCTACAGCACTAACAGTGTACTACACTAGCTAACTTTGGAATGGAGTCCGCTAACGTCAACAAACAACTGGCACATCCTACAAGTTTGCACCCTGTGAATGAGATTATGTCCTTAACATACAGTTACATGATTGACATACAGTTATGGAGGTTAAGTTTTGGCAATAAAAATTACTGTGTTTAGGTTTAGGAAAAGAAACATGGTAAAAACTCAAAGGACATGGACTCCAGGGGAAAGTCACCAGCAAAAGTCTTTTTTTGGTGACCCACCCACCACCCCAACCTGCCTCCTTACATGCGCTCAGGACTGCTTCCTTGTTTACTGCTGTCAGGACATGGGTCACATGATCACAGCCTTTCAAAATACATGGGATATGTACAAATTTGGGTGCATTGCTTTTCATAGGAAAACATAAGAAAAAATTATGAGAACAGCCTGCCCACAGCTCTGGGATTTGTGTTTATTAAACTCAAGGTGCTACTGCCAATACTGCCAGGACTGCAGACCACTCTTCTCCTTGAGAAGTAGTGTCCCAGCAGCAGGGAGAGAGGCAGAGGGAGCACTGGCTAGCTAATTCTTGCCTCATCTGTGGTCTGGTTAACAGTAAATTCATCAAATTCAGTGCCCCATATCATAAATTCAGTGCCTCCTGGCACTGAAATCCTAGAGCCAGGTTTGCTAACTCCCACGCTTTTGCCCTGTGACACAAGCTTTTGTTAGTCGCATGCTCTCTTCCATTCCAGAAAAGACTAACTTTTGAACTGAACCTGCTCCCTCACAGCTGTTTTTTTAAACAAAGCCTGAGTTTGTCTCTGTCTCTTCTCTATTACAAAGCCAGACATGCTGTTGTATTTCCTCACTGATTGTTTTTTGTTGTTTTTTTTAACACTGTGACTCTTTACACAAAACAGTGGTCAATCTGTTTGTCTAGTTCCACTAAAATATTTATTGCACATAATGTGTAATCTCAATTTAAATGGTAAAAGATATTATGAAGCTTAATAAACAAAGGATCAGTGAATAATCATATCCATTGCTTATGATATAGATAGGTAGATAGAGCAGCAATAGAACTTAATTCCTTTGATATTGGATAGTATGTTAATTTTCCTAAGTGAGCTGGTGCAGCTGCAGAATGTAGTTTGAAAGTTAGCTTTTTTAAATAGGCCGCATACATTCTGAATGTTTTAACAGCACTGCAGAGACTGTGATTAAATTTATAACATTTGTTAAAGTAGCTGAAATAAATCCACTGAATTCTGTTGAGCCAAAGAGCCAAATAGATATCTAAATTTAAAATCTACTACCCCAACATTGTGAGCTTACAATCATGTCTCTATGTCTTTGATCTATATATTATTTAAATCCTCTACCATATTTTTCATCTTCAGTTGCTGGCTGTTTTTTTTCCCTGACTGATTAAAGCTGAGCAAATATATTTGAAGGTCCAGTGTGTAAAATTTAAGCAGATTTAGTGGCAGCTAGCAGTCAGGATAGGAGATTGCAACTAGCTGACACTTCTCCTGGTTAGAATTCCTTCAGTGTTCATTGTTCAGGAGCTGAATTATCCACAGCGGTCTCCTCTAGAAAACTTGTAAAAACACTGAATAAAGCAGTTTCCTGTTATAGTGTTTCTCTGACGCTGTTTGGCATGTCGGAGATGGGCAGCTACCCTAGCACCTGCTTGTATGTGCTCATCATTTTTCTCTCTAATAACTTAAGATCCAGATGTTCAGAGGGTTTTTAGCAAGAGCTGAATTATCCACAGAGATCTTATTATATTATATTCCATCTTTAGAGGAGCCAATATAACCTCCTAAATTTTACACACTTGACCTTTAAAATGTAATGTAGGCCATGGCTTAAATAATGAATTAAAGCTACTCTTACCTTTCTTGTATTTCACACAGCACTTAGAAAAAATTTGAGCATCCACAACTCCCGCCTCCCTCCAAAGGCCTACTCCCCCCTCCTCCATTTCGTCCTCATAACGTCTATGATAGACGTAGGCGGGGCAAGGTAACGTTAGATACACGGAAGAGAAGAGGAGTAAAACACACTGCTGATAAACATAACGTACCTGTCCTGCACAGTCAAACACCACCTCGGAGTTTTGAAACTTATCCGGGGTCAGTGATGACTGATGAGTTTTATAATATAACGTAAACGCTAACGTTAGATAGTACTGGTGACTGGCAACAAATGAGGAAGATAATACAGAGGCTCAGAACTCAGAGATGTTACGCGAGTGGTTACGTCAGTTAGAGGCCTCCACATGTGGAAGACAGACAGGATGCTCGGCCAATCAGAATTTTCTTATAACCAAATGAAAATGGTACAATTATGAGTTTTTATCTCTGGTGGAATTCATTTTCCTATAGCATTTTAACCCAAACAAAGAAAAGCATAAAACTTCCAGAAAGGCAAGTGTCGCTTTAATGAACAACACTGAATAAATTTAATTGTGATAACTTACTGATACTTTCCCCTGCTCTGACTCAGGCTCTTATTTTTCAAATAATTGTGCGAAGTCCACAATTACATGCATTAATATCTCAACGTCCACTGGAAATAAATGGAGACTCTGTCTTTTATATACCTGTTGCTGCAGTGAATTATATCAGAGCTTCACTGATGATGGCTTTTTTTTTTCTCCGATTCCATGCACCAGCTTAGAGCATAACATATTCAGAGTTGATTGAGCAAACTCTAAACAGCTGCTCTGGAACCTAAAACTCAGAGTTTTCCATCTGGAGTTCATGAACTCTGACTTCAGGGTTAGGCGAAGATCTTGTTTTTGTGTGTGTCTGTGTGTGTGTGTGAGTGAAAGAAAACCCATTTAATATTCCAATAAACTAATGTTAATACTATACAGCTTTTCCAGCTGCAACTCAGGACCCACGAACACCCACTAACATCTGGCTATTGTATTTAATGGGAAAGGTTACAATTGGCATTCATTGAGAAATGACGCTGTAGTAGTCACGGGCTCCAATCGGCAGTGAAGGAATTATGTCATCCTGATGAAGGCGTAAATTTTAGTCCCTATACCAGCACGATACAGTGAAGCGCTGCCACAAAACTTCATCCATCTGTGCCCAAGCAGTGCTCAAACTTGTCCATAGCATATGCCAGCCTATACCATAACCCCACCTCCGCCATGGGGACCTCTGTTCACAACGCTGACATGCAAACCACTCGCCCTCATGACACCATACACATGACTGCCATTTGCCCGCTACACTGTAGATTCATTCATAAAGAAAACACTTCTCTAAAGTGCATGATACCATCAGAGATGAGCAGTTGCCCATACTTGTTGGTTATGACGACAAACCGCTGTCATGTTAAGACCCTGGTGATAATAACAGGCATGCAAATGAGCTTGAGATGGCTTATGATAGTTTGTGCAGAAATTCTTTGGTTGTGAAAATCAACTGTTGCATCAGCTGTTCAGGTGGCTGGTCTCAGACAATCTTGCAGGTGAAGACACTGGATGTGGAGATCCTGAGCTGGTGTGGTTACATGTGTCCTGCGGTTGTTAGGACAGTGGATGTACTGCCAAATTCATGGAGACGATATTGGAAAACAAGTTCACAGACAACAGCTCTGGTGGACATTCCTGCAGTCAGCAGGCATGCTTCCTTGAAATTTGCGACATCTGTGTCATCGTGTTGTGTGATAAAACTGCACATTTTAGAGTGGCTTTTTATTGTGACCAACCCAAGGCATAACTGTGCAGTAATGGTGCTGTTTAATTAGCACCTTGATGTACCTGTCAGCTGGATGGATTATCTGGGAAAAGGACACAGATTTTAACATATTGGCAAACAAAATTTGAGTGAAATAACTGTGTGCATAGAAAGTCTTAGATCTTTTATTTAGACTCATGAAACAAAAATTAAAGTGTTGTGTTTTTATTTTTGGTCAGTGCAATAATATATGAATATGCTGTAGTATTGAAAAAAGATAAAACTTACAAAAGTAGGAAATAATGGATGAGAATGAGGAATTGCTGGAAGCTACAGCAATTCCCTCAGATTTTGGCTGCCATCATGGCTGAAAATGCTATTGGATCACCAGGCCTGACAGTTTCAACAGCATTTAACACCTGTTAAGAGAGCAAAGAGTAACAACTGGTGCAATGCCTACAGTGCCAAGCAATCAAATTCAGTATGGATTGAAGTACTGGTGCGACCTCTCCTCTGTCAACATTCCAAAAGACTTCAGAGCAACCCAGCATTCAAACAGATACATCATTTGCAGCAGAATTAGAGTTTATTTGACAGAGGTCACACAATTCAGGCCTTCCTAATATCTCAAACATATATGACCCAGCTGTGCGACGCAGAAATGATCCAATGTTTCCATGTTCCACCCAAGCGGAAGCGCACAAGGCTTCACATGATGCAATGGTATGCAACAGGGGAAAGTGACATGACATGATGCGCTAACTGCCTCATGAAGCTTCAAGTAAGATGACAAAGAGGACTGGGACACATATCTGTTGCTTTCTGAGTATGAACTGGTGCAGAGCGAACTGATAGACATCATGAGTGCCTTGATGGAGTTTCTATTTGTTATGTCTGCTCCTTGCCAGAACACATCTGTAAAGACTATAACCTTCTTAAAGAAAAACTCACACAATGGTTTGGAGTTAAAGATTCCCCAAGAACTGTTCGCAAGATGCTGACAGAGCTGTGGCAGGTGAAGAATCTCCGGCAGAGTTTGCTGAGGAGATGTGACACTTTGTCAGTCTGGCTTTTCCTAGAATCCTATTACTGTAGGATCAGCTAGCTACTGACACCTTTTTTCAAAGATTGAAGAACCAAAATGTAGCTTATGGGTTCATGAATTGTGATCTACTATCACTGGCTGAGACACAAAAGCTAGCTGAAGTTCATTAACATAATTTCAAGGCAACTCTGGGCCTAGATGCTGAGATAAGGACAGGAAGGGCCAGACCTATCTCCTGGATAGATGAAGAAGGTGGCTTCCCTGATTGGCTTTTCATTGCCTCTGGACATTTACAGACTCCCACGTATGTTATGGAGGAACAATTTAAAATGATGATAGACAAAGTGGAGCAGCTGCATCTGAAGCTGGAGCACCTGCAGCCTGTGGCCAGAGACTGTGAGGGCGAGGGGTCCACTGCACGCTCTACACTGTATGGCAACAGAACACATGAACAAGAGAATGGAAGGAGACTGACTCCTCAACTGCCTCCTCAAAGCTCAAGAATGCATTCACCCAGCCTAAATCAAGCAAGCAGAACCACTTGGAATGTTTCCGTTGGACTAGGTTACCTTGTCCAACTCGCTGTATGTGCATCCCCAAGACAAGTAAGGTAGAACCTTTTGAGAGACCTACAAGCAAGGAGGACCAACCTCCTACCCTGTAGCTTTGAAATGACATTGAATGGCCTACCTGTTCAGGTGGTTGCTGATACTGGTGTAGAAGCCACAGTGATATCTGAAAGGTTTACAGCATGCTCCCAGAGACCTCTCTCTCTGGAATGCTGGAGTTGGAACTAAAATGTCCGCCTTGGAAAGACATGCAGGAAGCAGGAGTAGTTGTACCATCCTCCTCTCAGTCGACATCATCAGTTATCCTTGTTGGTAAGAAGGATGGTGGTGTCTATCGGTGTGTTGACTATCAGCGCCCAAATGGCCTTACATTGAAGGACTATCCAACATAATGCAAATGCAGATGCACATTTGAGGTGCAACTTAAAGAGCTCAACAGACTGACTGTTATCAAGCAGGCAAGGAAGAAACAGAGCTCCCATATCAAGGATGTTCACTGTAAAAGGCCACACAAGCAGCGGACCAGATTCTGGGAGGATATGGATGGTGCAGTGCCTCTGGTCATCAGTCAGATCTACATTACTGCTAGGAGAATGCTGACAGATAAAATCTATCCACGCTGTTGCTGGTCCCTGCCTCACTGCAATCTGCAGCCATGTAGGCATTCCACAGTCGTTACATTAAGTTACAATTGGTACAGCATGGGAAGTGTTCTTTGCAAATACATTCAAAAATGCTGTCAGTGAAAAGCCCAGAAATCAACCAGTCCCACACTAAGTGCCAAGCTCCAGAGCACCAATGAATCAGTTGCATCTCGATGTATTGGGACCATTTCCTGTCTCATCCTAGGGAAACAAGTAAATGCTGTTTATATCTCATAGTTACATACAGAGCTTTTAACATTGTTTCCTTGCTGAGGGATACTTAGATGTAGGTTTGTTGCAATAAACCACGAAACCATGAGAAGATGAAGTTAGTAGGGGTGGGAATCACCACAGGCTCCATGATACAATATCATCACGATACTTCAGTCATGATACAATATGATTGCGATTTTAAATATGTTGCGATATGCTAAGTATAGCCATTCATTACCTGTCTTCAGCAGCAAATAATGACCCCAAAGGAAAACTTTGTCAACATCTGTTTTATCTAATAAGATAAAGTTTTAAGTCCGTTCATTTCACAGTAATTTTTTTGCAGTAAAATAGTGGATAGTAGTGGACTGTAAAAGCAACGGATGATATTATTCAAGTAGGCTATCTAATTTTTAATTTGTATATGTAAGATTAATAATTTGATAATTAAAAAAAAACTAAAGTTGGTACTGTGTGATGATACAATATTGACACACAAAAATATTATGATACTTTGCTGTATCAATTTTTCCCCCCACCCCTAAAAGTCACCCACATGGTTTGTGTAAGTCATATTGCTGAAGCCATATATTAGCTTCAGCTGAACTACAGAAAGCATTTTGCATATAACAAGGACTTTGAATTTTTACAGTGTAGTTGCATTAGAAATTAGTTGAAGCCAGCATGGAAAGAAGGGCCGAATACTGTGACCAATAACTCTTTCAATGTAGATACTGTCATTTAACTGTTGTATTAAAGACGCATTGGGAAAATTATAACCCCTCCTTTACATCTTATCTGTCTTCCTTTCTTGGGTAAACCTCAACAACACACTCTGTACCAGGTGTGATGCAGCTATAATGTCAGTCTTGTCCTTTTTCCATCTTCCCTTCCCTTGCTGCTCCCTGTCCCACTCTTTTCCAGCCAAGGATACTAGTTTGTATCTATGTATGGAATCATCAAACAAAAGTGAGCTTCACATCACATCAGGTAAAGAAGGCATGCCTGGGCACTTCTAACAGCCTCCCAAAGATGTGTGTTTCAAGTCCTCACAAGAAGGCTGCCTCTCATTGAAGTTCAAATGGATAGCTCTTGGGCACAAGCTTTCCAGGGGGAGGGAGGGAAGCTAGCTCACCTCTGTACCAAACTCACATATCCTACCAGGGAGCTACGTGTGAGGAAAAAAAACTAAAAGTGCAGCTCATGGGCAAAGCAACCGATTCCTTNCCCCCCCCCCCCCCCCCCCCATCCCCTTGAGCTGCTATTGCAATGTCAACAAAATTGGGGCTGGGAATGTGGCCGTCTGATGAAAATCAACTAGCTCAATGGGATCCTCACATGAAAAGAACAGCGCCTCAGCACAGATTTCCGTATCTATCATTATGAGCCCCATCTATAGTGAAAAGGAACTAATCGTCTAGTTATTGGTGCCTTGTTATCCACAGTTTGCCCCAGATGAATGGTCTTTTGCCATGAGGACCTGCCATTGAATAACGACAATTAAACTACAAAGGGCTTTGATTACCACTCTTCCACTTTGATGAAGGAACAATAATTCCAACAATACCAATCCTTATGAGTTCCTCAGGGTTAAACATTTGGGGGGAAACTGTGGTAAGCTGTATCAAATTAAGTCAGAAGGGGGAAGTTCATTTAATAGCTTGGAACTCCCAATCTTAGACTAAATATCTTTTCCCATGAGCCTTTGCCTGCTGTGCCCCTCCTCCTTCCCTGCAGTGAGGCCTAATTTTCCTGTTTTCACCGAGAAGATTTCATGGTTCACAAGATCAAAAGCTTGCATAAGCTCTGCGTTTGTTTACATCAGCCTACACCCAGGCAAATAAAGTAATGTTGACTATATTTCTCTTTTGCTCTCCTGGCTTGTACTCGTCCGCCATCACACATGACCTTCCACCTCCACTCACTGCACATTCTCTGCTTATTTTCTCACTCCACATTACCAGGTTATAAAGCAGCATCGTTCCTTTCTCTAACTTGGTCCATATTCATGAAGTAATTCCAAAGAGTTGGCAGCTAAAGCTAATACTAAACTCAGATCCTCCGAAACTGCCATCTCGATGTGTGAGAGCAGTGACGTCTTCTCTGTCTCCACGTGGTGCATTTTGACACAGCCCAAATGAGGTCCTTTGACATTTGAAATGGAAGTGTGACAAGAGGGACAAAAACAACCACCAAATCAACACATGAATAAATAATCTGTTTGCCTTTTCAGTGTCCCATTTCGACAAACCACAGGCCATCCTTCTCGAAAGATGTCTGGGACTCATTTAGTGCTGAACTGTTTTGAATGAACGTGTCCCTTTGATGTTTGGCTGAGTTCTGACATGTCTTCATAGATCTATTGTTTTATAATTTTAAACTGATTGGAATTCCTTAAACAATAAAACTCAAATATCATGCGAGCAAACATCTTGAACAAACTGCTTGAATATTACATATTGTACTAATTAGTTTGTGATAAAATCTGTAACTTTTAGCACATTATAGCCCTCTGCAGTGGCAAGAGGTCTTCAGTAAAGATGGTGGAGTTGTTATGGAAGGTTACACAGAAACCACACTTAACAAGTTTGTGGGTTTTATTAAAGAATTGAGTAATGTTTTTGATGCAATCAAACTGAATGTTATGAAGTTAAGAAGGCCATCACAGTTGCCAAATTTTATTGTGCAAACACAACAAATACAGAGAATCATTGAGTAATGACTCGGGCTGCAGGAATAAATGTAACCTACTTACACAGTGCAAAAAAAGGACATTCCTTGTTCCCTCTTAATCTACATGAACAAAACTCGTGTCTGCACTACGTGTTCATAAAAGCTGCAGCTGCCAGCTGCTAAGGGAATTTCTGAAAATATCAAGTGTGACTGCAGAAATGCTCAAGAACTTACTGAGTTGTAAACTACTGTCTTAGTCCCATTTGCAGTGGTTGCTCCCTTTGATCATTTTTTAAAAATGATCTTGTTATGTGTAAAAAACACATTTTATTGGCCATGCAACATTTTGTTTGTCACTGAGCCAAAAAGTTTGTCACAAAATATTTGCTTTGAAATTCATGTAACGTCATGAAGATACAATTGCTCTTTCGACATGAATGCAAACGCATTTAACACAAACAAGGGGAATAATGGATCAAGGAGTATTGTTGAGGTCACCTATTGTCAGGGGGAAGCTCAAGGTCCAGATTTTTTATTAACTGTTGGCGCTACATCAGGTACATCCATCTGTCATCACTCACAATGGTTATTTTTTCTATCCATCCATCTCTACTTGCTATGTATTTTGCATCGCTAGATGACCAAAACCAAAAAATAAACAACAAAAGCACCTGTCAGTCAGGGGCACATTTCACAAAAGTGATTTGCTAGTATCACTTAACACACAGACAAATTGTGGCAGCATCACTTTTCACTTTTGGCTCCAGGCATGGTTCCAATTTAGCACACCATTTAAAGGGAAATTTCGGTTTATTTCAACCTGTCTCCTATCGTCCTAAATTTGTTTCAAGTGACTAGTGACATAAAAATAATAGTTAGCATGTTAGCCGTTAGCCTAGATACAGCCGGGACGCATAGTAGCGTCAGACCTGTTAAAACGTATGTGAACGGGCATACTTCAAGTGCAAAGTTAGTCCACTAAACAAGCTTTTTTTCCACAAAGACCGCCTCATATCGTTAGGATAAATGTCAGAGAACATATAGAAAACGACATGTAAACGTGTTGTCTTACCTTACCGGTGTGCTGCCATGTTTGTTTATCATCTAGCTCTGCTTTCCAAAGCGCGGCCGAAATATATCTCGCCAGCTCTACATAAAGCCCAGCTGGATACTACTCCAGGTGGAGGTGTCTCATCCTCGGTCACATCCAGACCTTGAAAATAAGGCTGCAACCGGTCCCATTCCTTGCAACAGAGGCATTCCTCTTCTGTGGGCACTGGGGCACAGCATTCACAGGTACACCACCAATCTCCAGAGCTACGCAGCCTTGCAGCAGCCATTCCTCCTCTATATATATATAAAGTACATATATATATATATATAAAATGTAAAATGTCAAAACGGTTGTACATTTAGAGGTTTTTAGAATCACTGTCAGCTAGTACATTGTACGAAGGACTTACTCTGTATACCGTAATTATATATAGGGCAGTGGATGGGTCACAAAACACAGGACTTTCCACCGGGACTGTCTTTCAGGGGAGCCATTTGAACTTCAAGTGAACTTTGAGTAATTTTAAGGTATGTCCTTACTATGTTTATTTTCCTAAAGTTAACCTCTGTAACTTTACGTTAAATAACGTTATATGCAGGACATAACATCATTCATGGGGTGCTAATTCATAGGATATCACATGAACTGTTGTATGAAGATACGTTGAATGAGGAGAGGTGCAAGCTGACAAGCCAGGACAAACCGATCAACATTTCCCCAGTGAGAAAGTGTCCAAAAACAGTATATGACCACTGGGCCTTATGCAGCAACAATCCCTTAAAGTTCTTTTATATTTTCTCTTAATTTTCTGTTAAGAGAAAAAAAAAGACCAATCAACTCCAGATGCACTGAGTGTTCCTAACCATCTAAATCTGCTCTGAACCAGGTGTATTTAATGATGAATCCCACTTGATCATAAGTCACCTATTAACATAGGTAATGCTCCCTAAACACTAAATAAGGGCAGGTGAAAAGGCTGCACAAAGAAGTAAATGTCATCTTTTAGTAAGTAAGTATTAGTATGTTTATACAATCAGGAAAATAACAGTAAGTAAATAAAAGTACTCAATTCAGAAAAGTTTTTAATAAAATTAATAAATCAAAAATAATTAAAAAAAAAACAAAACAGCAAGTGGTCATACAAATAAACATGAGAAGCTGGAACCAGGAAATGTTTTGCATGAAAAATGAAACAATTATAAAAAAAAATAGTAGCCAATTCATTTTCTAACTAATTGACTCATTATTTCAGTTGCACTTGTGTATTTTCATATAGTTCCTGTAAAATTTTAATTAAGTAACTGGTAACTAAAGCTATCACAAACTAGTAGTGAAGTAAACAGTACATTATTTCCCTCTGAATTGTAATGGTACAGAAGTAGAAAATGGCATGAAACGTAAACATTCTTTGAATTTTACTTAAGTATGTACTTAGTTACATTCCACTACTGGTCAGCAGAGTGGCGCACAGTAGTTGAATTTATAGTAATTGCCATTGGCTATAGGGCATACCGAGCAATGTCTGGTGGGCCATTGGCATATTTTGGGCCGGCACAATCGTAATTTACTTAATGTAATTATGTAGATATTTTCTAATGGCCGCGCCGGCCTTTAAAGCACGGAAAACGGCCCACTGGTTATTTTTGTACACTGACATTGGGCTGGCCCATGAAATCTCTCAGCCCTTCCTCCTCTGCCGCCCCCTCCCTGCTCATTTCCTGAGTTCTCCTGAGTTCGAGTAGTTGGCTGTTGGCCTTTTGCACAGTGATGGAATGCGTAGCCTACTAACGTACACTGATGGATAAACCACCAAAGTGCAAGGGAGGTGCGGAGAAGCTACAGCTACAGCGCAAGAATGTCCAGGCAGATGCAGGCAGATGCAGCCAAATGCGCGAAAATATCTGACATGTTTGCTGTAAGATCTGGTGCAGCAGGGCCGTCCGCACCGAGTGCAGTACATCCCGTCGCACCAAACATAAATGTGGATCCTCAAGAATGTAGCTCAGGAGAAGAGGTGGCAGCTGGTGGAGGTGATTCAGAGGAGGAGGAGGGACAGAACGATATGGCCCAGGGACAGATTGAGGAGACCGGAGTAGCCACTGCCGGCCCAGTAAGGAGTAATATCAGCAGAATGAACGAGAGACTCTGTCATGTAGGGAGGGAGATTGTTTGTGTGCGTCTGTGTAAGGGTGTCCACGTCTCGCTTTTCATGCATTTGAGCGTTTGCCTGTGTCCGCACCTGGTGCTTTAATGTTTGACAGTTGCATGGGGAGAAATCAATTGATGAAGACAGAGTATTGATTTTGATACCATAATGTAAAACATCTAGTAGAGACGTTACATTTTAAGAGATTTTGGTTTGATTCAAGATTTTTTAAACTTAAATCATGAACTACAGTATTGCAGAGGCAGTACAGTAGGTCAAGGGAAAGTGGCTACATCAAAAAGAATAAATCCCGCAACCTTCAAACTGCTGCTGCATCACAAAACAACACCTGTAGTTCCTAACTGGTAATATTTTACAGTGCAGTATCTAAGGGTGGAGTTCCCTCTATATAAAACCAGGCCAACAGCTCCAGTAATTTACACAAAACCTTTACCTTCCAAAATTTGTGGAAATTCAGAGGATCACAGACAATAATACTTCCACCAATGTATGTAAAGTCTGGTCTTGAGCAGATTACAAGCCAAAGGTGTGCAAAGGGGAATGGAATGCCCCACCCCCCCACCCCACCTCCCACTCCCACCCCTACGAGGCAATTGGACAACCATAGACTCATGTGGGTAGGGGCTGGCACACCTCAGAGACAGAAGAGGAAGAAGGGGGAGCAAAGTACCTGGTTCTGGTTCTCATGAAGGCTTTATAATAGTGAGACCAGTGCCAGCAGTTGAGGTGCCCAAGGCATACAGAGTAAAAGAGTTACAGCAAGGGAGTGTGCACCATTGAGCCTTGGCCAGAGAGAGAAACAGAATGTGAAAGGGAGAGAGTTTGAATTACTTTTTAATAAGCAAAGATTTTCACTTTACAGAGTCTTCAAATAAAACTATGTTCTTTTGAAGACCAAAACAATAACCACTCTGCTGCAAATGAGAAAATAGTTCTTCTTTTATGTAGAGTATTTGTGTGTACATGTGTATAATATATTGTATTTATATTTATGTTAATATCTTATTTGAAGGGAAAGCCTAACCACTGCCTGGGGAGGAGTCATATTTGACAACGATTACGAGATTGTATATCCTTCTGCTCATCGCAGGAAACAAACAGTCCGACTCTGAATTTAACTCAACAAACAAGAAACATATGCCTGTCTTTCCTCTCCCGTCATCCCCTTCCACCACCCTCTTTTCCATGAGAAACATGTAAATACAAAGACCCAAAAACACATGTGGTTAGTCATAAAGCTGCTGCAAATGTACGCCCCCCCCCCCCCCGTTTTTTTTCTTCTCTCTGTGCCGCCCCCAGCCTCGACCTCCTCACCCGAGAAACAAACCCACAAGAAGGAGGGAGAGAGGGAAAAAACTAAGGAACAGGAAAACAACAAAAAACAAGAACAAAGAATGTTGGAGGGGATCACAGCATTGGGAAACTGACTTAATTGCCTGTGTGTGAAAAGCAAAGGAGAAGAGGGACAAGCTGGCGACAGGGAGCCAGTGGAGAAAAAAAAGGACAGAGCTGCTGTGGGCTCCTGCAGACTGCAAAGCCATTTCCTCACAATGGTGGCCTCTTGTCGTGCCAGGGGGGCCATGTTGGCCCATCAGTGGGTGGCATGTGAGATGAGGAACACAAACAAGGAAAGACAGTGCTACTACAGTCCTCATTATGAGACGGCTGAATTGTGTGATTGTCCATTAGCCTGTTTGGAGATGGACAGATTCCCTCAGAGGCTGATGGCAACTTTCTACCTTCTCATCCAACTTAGTCCCTTCCCATCATCAAGGCCGATTAGCCTAATCATTCTCACTTCAGTGGTAGTTATCATCTTGGGTGTTAGATGAAAATGGCTTGCAGCTGGGTTATGTACAGCTCAATCTCTAACAGGTGCTGGGCTCTGTGGGTATAGAGTAAACAATGGTGGCTAAGCCCCGAGCTTTGCCAGGCAGAGTGTCTACGATGGGAAACAGTCAGGCTTGAGGGCTCACACACCCACAACCCAGGTGGTTTTCAGAGGTTCATTTGGGCATGTGTAAACTCTTGGTGTGGTAACTTGTTTTGGATGGTGGTGAAAATCTGTGGAGAAAAAAAGGAAAAGAAGAGTTTAGATCATTTTAGCTGCTAAATGATGGTCTGGTTTCCATCTTATGGCACCTGCACATTAAATGACTTTCAAAGTTGTCCGAATGCTGTACTGATCACATTACACAACTGTGTTATGTATAATGTGGTGTGTTGAGATTTTTGTGGTTTGCACATTACACGAGTGATAGGTGACAGAGCGTCACACATTACATTTCGTTAGGAGGAATCCCTAACAAGTATGTCTGGTCTCCAAACTACATCTACTCAACAAAACACACACGGGAAGTGATATGGGAAAAGATGCAAGACCATGCAGTCAGAAGACTGATTTTTGCACACGGAGGAGTCTTTCTCACAGTTATGCTTGCTTATGCTCTGTTGTAGGTGTTACAGCTCCTCCCCCAATATTCCCCTCGCCTCGTATCTTGCACTCTCATTGGCTTCACTTGTCGCTGCCGTCATTTCTGGCATAAGCAAATTTCACACATTTGGACTCGAAGACAGGTCCAGATAATTAACCTGTTAAATATATCTTGGGTATCACAATGGATTGTTGCATTTCTCAGTTGCATCTTTGAAAATTTACACAAAGCAATCATCCCTCACATGAACTAAAATCGTGCAGGGTAAACTCACTATTAGATGCAAGACAAAAGACAAGAGAAAGAACAATGTATCCTCATACAATAATTTGTATGATTTCCTCCAAATTAGCGGCCCATGAATGGTGTTATGTCCTTAATGTCGGTTGTGGCTCTGAGGTAAAGCGGGTTGTCCACCAAGATCAGCGGTTCGATCCCCAACTCCTCCAGTCTGCATGTTGAAGTATCCTTGAGCAAGATACTGAACCCCAAATTGCAAATCGGTGTGTGTGTGTTAAAAACTGAGTAGCAGGTGGCACCTTGTATGGTAGCCTCAGCCACCAGTGTATGAATGTGTGAGTGAATGGGTGAACGTGACTTGTAGTGTAAAAAGCACTTTGAGTGGTCGAATGACTAGAAAGGCGCTATACAAATGCAGGTCCATTTACATAGTTTACATTTAACAATAAGTAACGCAGTTAACATAACGTTATAGAGGTTAGGTTTAAATGCTAAAATGGTAAATAGACTGCACTTATATGGTGCTTTTCTCATCTTCCAACCTCTCAAAGCACTTTTACACAATGAGTCACATTCACACACACATTCACACGCTGGTGGCTGAGACTACCATACACAGTGCCACCTGATAACCATTTACACGCAATCACACACTGGTGGAACAGCCATCAGGAGCATTTTGGGGCTCAGTATCTTGCCCAAGGATACTTTGACATGCACACTCAAGGAGCTGGCGATTCAATTGCAGCTCTTCTGATCTGTGGACGACCCACTTTACCTCCTGAGCCACAGTTGCTGTATAGGTACCTTAAGTTACTGTAATGAGGTTTCAGAAAAGAGACACAGTGTCAGTGTACCTTAAAATCATTTAAAGTTGACACGGTTCCGAACACCGGTCTCCCGGGGAAAGTATTTTGTTTTGTGACCCATCCACCATCCCAACCTGCCGCCTAACTGGACTGCTCTGGACTGCTTTCTTCTTTACATCCATCAGCATATTGGTCACATGATTGCAGCCTTCCAAAATGCGTGAGTTATGCACAAATTACTGGCTCATCCTTACATGGGATATATATCAGTGCATGATAACAGCCTGGATAGAAGACAGTAACTTCATCACATAATAAGAAATTTGACACACTGTATGCAAAGTGGTTTTCTCGTATATTATTTTATTGAAAGAGTTGATGACAATCCTCTGTTCCCACTTTGCCTCTCCTCTTCATAGGACTCCAGAGCCGCAAGAGTCACATGACTGTGTCACATGATGGAGGCTAGTTTTTATCCCTGTGGTGCCTGGGAGGCCTCCAAACCCAGAGTGGCCTTACCACATTTCCCACAGCCGTCTGGGGAATGGACTGCGGACCTGAAGGTATGTGTGAGACACAACACTGAAGCACTATGGCTGTCTTAGGATAAAAGTGCAGAGAAATTCCCCAGTTTCTAAAAAAGAGCTCAGTTCAATATTGTCCATGGCAGCCACACCCAAGCAAGACAATATACGGATGACAATGTCTGGATGCTGCTGCAGGTTCTTTGTGGTTCGTGTCTGGGTTTGGGAACATAAACAGCTTTTTTTAATGGGCTTGAGTTGTAATTTGTGAAAAAATTGTATAAATTAAAATGTTTCTTTATCAGTGCAAAATTTGTGCTGTTTAACTTACAGATACATGTTGATCACCTGCTAAACAAAACACAAGTATTGTTATTTGCAGCACCAGAACGTGTTGGTGTACATGTCCAGAGCAAGATCAATACTGAAACAATTTCATCTTGCACTGTTGGACTTTGGGCTGAGTGGAGCTCAACTGAAGTGACAATATGACAATAATAAAACTAAATAATATAGCCAGTTCCATGTTGTACATCCACATGCAACAAAATAAAGAACAACCACAACAGCAAAAATGTAACAAATCGTGGTCTAGCAACAACAATCTGACCTTCCTTTGCATGGATTCTTCTTCTTGATGCCAGAATGAGAATTGTTTTCTGCCTTAATCATAGTTCTCTTTCTAGTTTAGTTTTTGCAGTACTGACAGCAAAGTAATATTTTTAAAGCTTGGCTTTTTGTAACCAAAAAGGCGACAAAAATCGCCAAAGCAGCCTTTATCTGTGTGAATTTTAGTTTTCCCACTAGATGCCACCAACTCATGACTGGACTTCCAGGCTTCAGTGTGGTGCTGGTTTACTGGTCTCATCTGTCCCCGATATAACTTTATGACAGGAGCATGTTTAGCTTCAAAGCCTTTTTTGACCCCAAACTCCAAACCCATTCTGCGTTTGCATACCAAGCTGCCCGCAATGTCATGTGGGCCAGCGTGTTAACAAGACTCAAGGTTGCCATATCTTGACACATTAGCATACTTTGTGTGTGCACAGAGGCCCGGAGGGAGTTTGGTTCAGGCATTCATGTGAAAAACCACAACGCCTTAATCACTGTATTTTTAGAAATGCCGCTCCCAATATTCAGGATCGCACAAGAAAAGACAAGAGTCTGATGGATTCAAAATACACCACATACCCTCCAAACTAAGGCCACAGGCGAAGCCTTTCGAGGGACTGCATTCCGTTGGGTCACTGAGGAATGTCGACGAAGTAGCTTGCCACAACAAACTCATGTTATCGGATCATTTGGCCATTCTGAAGTTCTAAACAATGGCGGCCCTAGCAGTGGTCTGCATAGACCAACTTTGGGCTGCATGGCAAAATTCTATCTCTATTCCTCCTCTTGAGATCTGAGAAAGATACCGTCCTGCGGTGTTTACTGACGAAAGAACACTGCTAAATGGAGCTGTGGTTCACCGATCTGTAAATATGGCCCTTGCCAGCCAAATTGTTCCCCTTGTTGACAGTGGTTTGGGCCCAGATCTCTATCATGCCCAGAGAACACAGGCTTCCCTTGGGGGTGGTTTGAGACCCGACAGGGGGTAGTTAGACAAAATAGATAATGCCTATCCACTGCTGACACCAAGTTGGCAGAGGAAGAGAGAAAGAGAAAGAGACGGATGGATGCTCCCAAAATAAATGAACAAAAGTCATCCAGAAAGAGTCCTCTTAAGTCAGAGCAGAGAAGGCCAAAAAGCTATAATATGCTTTTTCCTCTTTTGAGTTTGTGTGGACAGTTGAATAGTTTGTGGTCACTATAGGCATTGAACTACTATCCATAAGATAATCACTGTTATCTACAATTTTTCAAGAAATCTGCTGATAATTCAATGACAGAGCTCCTTCTTGATTGTGACCCCAGCAGCTCCATACTTACGCCACATGACCTTTCCAACTGCTTATGAAGAATGTCAGGTACGCTCTAAGCTCCAGAACAAGCTACTAAGTGAACACCAAATTTTCAACAAAATATTTTATCGCCACAGACCTACAGTTTAGAGCAGGTAGAACAGGTTGCACAGAAACTGGGATCTGGCATATCCGCCTTGCTGACAGACTCCTTTAAGCCTTCTGTATTTTCCTGGAAATGTGTATATTTGCAGTTGCATAATTGATCATCACTCAATATCCAGGTGTCATCTGGCTGTCAATTTACCATGCATACTTCCTGACTGAATAAACAGTTTCTCTTCACAAGTTAATAAAAAAAAAGATTTTTATTTACAGTGAAGAGAAAGCCAGTTTCTATATCTATTTTTAACCTTATATCTTCTCCTCATAAGATTTTTTTCAGGTAAAGACAGTAAAAGGAGCAGAGTGGTGTACTTGCTTAAAAGACATGCATGCTAGTCAAGGTTATGTTGAATCTAGATATTCCCTCCAGATAACAGGTACCCCCACAACACCCTCACACCCACATGCACAGCACCCTCACAACAGAATGACAGAGAAACAAGATAGTTCAGGGAAGCTGAAAAGATAAGCAAACTTGACAACAGAGAATGGGAGAGTGGGTGAGAGAGACAGAAAGACAGACTGGAGGAGAGAGAGACGGAGAGAGATCTCCAGCAGTGCCAGCCGAAAGAGGATCAAGGTGGTTTTGGATGAGTTTCAGAGGTAAGCTGCAGCTAAAGCCTCTAGCTTGGACTGTTCACACGCAAATGCCAAGCCCCACCGCACACACCATGAAACACGAGACAACACTCAGGTGTTTGGTGACAGGCAAGAGGACAGCATCCACTGTTTGGGGGTTCGTTTCAAGAATGCAAATGTTGTTTTATATGCAGTATCCTCCCATCCTGTGGAGGAAATATTCTCATATTGTACTTTCTGTCTTTTCCAGTTGGTATTGAAACTACAAACTAAACCTTGTGCATGTTAACAAATGATTTCCATTGCAAAAATGTTCCTATAAGTTGCTTGCGGTGACAAAATGTTCCTATATGAGAATAATGATGGTTAGATATGTCAAGGGACACAGTTGGTATTGTTTGCACTGTTATTTTTTATTTATTTAAGGCTAAAACTGTACATGTATATCTTAATAAATAAAAATTAGGGCTGTCAAAAGATTACTTTTAAAATAGTGATTAATCGTTGAATTTCAATAGTTAATCGCAATTAATTGAGTTTTTAGTCACATGTTTAAAATTCCATTATTTTGCATTTTCAAAACAGTTGTAAAGTCCATATTAACAAGGTGAAACAATTCTTACAAGAGTGTCTTGATTGAGAATCAAATACATGCAATGAAATTTACTTAATGATCTTGACTTTTAGATTGATTTATTTCAAAGCAGAGCTGCACTGCTACAATAGCGTGGTGTTGAAACCATGACTTAGAGGTAGGAGACAACTGCAAGTGCTTATTCTGTCAAATACAGTGTTTGTTTTTTTGTTTGTTTGTAAGGATTACACTGTTCCAGTTAAAAAAGTACAGTTGCTCTGATATAATTGTGGTTACTCACTGATGTCCAGTGATCCCTGGTTAATGTGATAGTATTTGCACTTTTCAGGAGTCCCAGTTTAGTTGCTTGCTCTGATTCATACAGGTCCTGTATGTGTTAAACTATAAACCCATGACATTAAGATATATGAGTGGTCACAACATGCCAACCTGAGGACATCCCATAATACATAAATATACATTTGCGGTGGTGTGTCTATGTTAATCTGCAGTTATACCTCCAAAACAATGGTCGGTAGGGGGGGTTTCTGTGAAATGCTGAAAAGTTTGATTGATTCAGAACACACCTAAAACATACATGGCTTAATAGAGACACTTTCAAACACAAGTACACAAATCAGCTTAATTATAACTCGCAAGATTCACAGACAAAGAACATCTTCTGCTGAGCACATTTTCCCCACAAATGCCTATGGCATTTTACATTGCATAAATTAGCATGGTTAGCATGATATGAAGCCTGGAACAACAGCAACATTTAATAAAAGGTAACGGTACAAAATCCAGCTCGATTAACACTCACAGGGTTCATCAACAGAAAAATAGTCTTATACTATACATGTTTCCCCCCACAAATACAACATGCTACATTATTAGCGTAAGACTATGACATTTTACATTGCAAAAAATTAGACTAGTGGTGAGCAGAGTTTTTCTCTACTCACATGAAGTCAGCATAAATTACACACAGGACTTAAAATGCAGGTCTGCAGTCAGTTTTCACCCATTTAGCAGTGCTGTAGTTAACTTTTAGTTTCATCCACAGGTCTGTAGCAATTTGCTCACTCTTAAATAGTGCTTTGCCTGCTTTGGTGATGCATTTGACACAAGGTGTATATTACATTTGACTTGTCAACTGAGCCATCTGGGGGTTCTTCAAAGTGAAATGAGCCATTCAAAAGTGTAGTGGTGTCTTATTTGCAGCAGCAGGAAGCAGGGGGGTCTGCCCATTGGTCCGACAGCCCCTTGGTCCGACATCCCATTGTTCCGACCATATTAAACCCATTGTTCCGAAGTCCCATTGTTCCGAAATCATCATGATGCCCTGTGGTTAAGGTCTGGTTAGGTTTAGGCACAAAAACCACTTGGTTAGGGTCAGGAAAAGATCATGGTGTGGGTTAAAATGAAAAAGAAAGTGGCAAACACATAAGCCGTGAGCCTGCTTCGCCTCAAGCCTTTCCCAGCTGACCCAGAGCCGGTCGCGGCGCACCATCAAGGCAGAAATACGCCCGGTTCAGCACCGTGGAAAGCTCCCCACACAACCCAGACCCCAGAGTTAATAACAGGAGGTTATGGTGTTTCATTCTCTCCTCTCTATGACACTTGTATCTCGACCAGTAGCCTACTTTTGTTGCATTGCTGATCCTCTATGGTACACAAATACAGTATAGCCTAGTATAATCACATATCGGAACAACAGGATGTCGGACTAATGAGAGGTCGGAACAATGAGAGGTCTGAACAATGCTACGGCACCGGAAGCAGGTAGCTGCTGCCACAGCTTGTCTACAAGTAAGGGTGCCTTTAAGAAGCAAAATAGCAGCACGTCATTAATGTGATTTTAAATGATTTTAAAATAATGTATTCGTGATTAATGCGTTAGGCAGCCGTTTTCAGTGGAAAATCCAGACAAATCAACTGTACACCTGCCCAGCACCTAACAGCAGATGGGCAACTTCCGACTTAAGCTAAACTGACACTACACAACTTTCACTTATCAGGGCCCTGTACTGTTCACAGTACACAGCTTTATGTTTTGCAACTTTGTAAGATGTAAAAATCATGGACGTAGCTACATTGACATTACCCATTGGTTTGTGGACTCCTGTTTTGAAGCCCTGAGTTCGGCATTTCAGCTGTCGCCATCTTGTTTTTTTGGAGCCAGAAGTAACCATATTTGGGTGAGAGGCTGGTGCTGTGGAGGAGTGAGGGGTGAATCTGACTGAGAAGCTGAGACACTATCAGTGGACAGCCTGTCACTCAAAGTGACAGAAAGTTATGTTTGGTCAATGAAAACAGAAAACATATGTCATCCCATTCAAACCAAGCAAGGAAGACTTGCATGCTACCTTGCAACATTCTCTCCTCTATTACTACCATTACACACTTTAAAACTCACTAGACCAACCAACTACCTCCTTGACGTGGTCCCAAGCCTCATTCTTTTTTGGCCTCATTTTGGTCTCTGTAACTGAACAGCGACACATTATAAAGGATTGAGTCGGTGTGAACGCAAGTAATAAACTTCTCAATATCCATTGACGGAACAAGTGTGCTATAGGAACCAAAGTTACATGGCTTGTTCTCTTGGACCCGCTTCATCGAAGCACGTCAGAGCTCATTACCATAAAGTTAAACGAGTTTTACCTCCCCTCCAGACTGCTCCAGTCACTTTGGTCGCCCAAGACACGCGGCTGATGACCAGGTCACCCAAGTCACTGGGTTCTCATTGAAAATGAATGACTTACGCAGTTTTGGAAGCTGGTTTGAACGTACAGTTAGTGGGTCACACACGACAAGATCTTTCATCAGAAGGAATCTCCAATGAGTGGGTTGTGTCATGTAATACATGGATCGACTCAGAAAAAGCAGCATTCCAATTAAGTACAATCAAATAACTCACAGAAACACTGTGTGCAATAGTCCACCTTCCACCCTCTCTCCCCCCTCTGTCACTCTCTCTCTTTCACTCTCAGACACACACACACACACACCTTGGACAGGACTGCAGCGCTCACGCCGGATTTCCACTGGATGCGTGTCCATTGCGGAACGGCAGCGCTGGTTAGCCGCTGCATGCTCCGTCGTCCGTCAATACCCACCGGCTGCATTTGCTGTGCGGAGCAGTGCAGCTCCGCCGGAAGACATCTTGGTGCACTGCCATGATTAATATCTCCTCGTCCATGGTGTCAACGTGGTGAAATGACATCTGAAAACCTCTGACCTGCTGACTTCAGGCCTGCCTCTGCCCATTATGACGTTTTCAAGGTGTAGTGCAGGGAAATATGATCTGCCATGAACGCTGTGTATTTTATTTTGAAATTAACCGGATGTTTTATTTTGTTTCTGTGCACGACTTCCTGCCCCGCACGATCTGCTCTGTGCTAAATTGCTGCGTTGTACTCCGGCGTCCGGCAAAAATAGAAGTCCTGCGTATCTGTTCCGGAGGGCTCCGGAGTGCCGGAGCTGAGACGGAGCCCGAACGCAGCACAGCCGCAGCCGGTGGAAACACACACATTGACTAGAATTGAAACGTATCGGCTCCGCTGCCGTGCCGGAGCGCAGACGCAACCAACACGCATCTGGTGGAAATAGGGCGTCAGTCCTTGTCTCTGTCCTCAATGTCTGCAATGTATCAGTGAGCCACAACTCATGTCTTTGAACAGTTCACATATAATATTAAGCACAGATTTGCAAGCATCGAGCTAACACCTATTTACTTCTGATCTCGGGCTTTTGTCAGGAAACTCCAAAAACTGTTGGCAAGTGGAAAATCAGGGCTAAAGTTGTGTAGTGTGAACTAGGTATTACAGCCAGCTGGTGAAAGTAGTGGAGCATTAAGCAGCTTAAGAACCAGAAATTCCCCTGAGGAATTGGTGGAGACCGAAACAGGGGTTAAAGGAGAGTAAATATTGGACTTACATTCATCAGGAGGCCAGAAACACAGTTCCAAATGAATGCTACTGTTGCTCTGTGTCGGCTGAATGAGTGAATAGGCAACGTTACCCAACTATTTGCTAACAAGTTTGCAATGAACTTTATAAAAGGTCCCTTTTGTTTACAGCTTGAGAGTCTGTCCACCAAAACTCACTGAATTCAGGTGTATACTTACACCTATACACCTGTCAAACCATCTTAATTAGACATCTGAATTGAGTCACCTGATTCATTTAAACACTATCTCATGTTTGTATCATTTGACTAAGCATTATTGGACGCTATGAGTGAAATCAGGCTTGGACTTTGCTTATGCTTTGAATAACTGATTGCATTTAGTATACAACGTAACCTCAATGGGCCTCTATCCAATATTTGAATCAAAAGAAGTTCAAATTCTGCTCAGTGCTCCCTCAAAGGATTTCCTGCATAAAAAAAGGTGTTTCAAAGCCGGGACATGCTAATAGTTTTGGTTGTGATGACACACAAGCTGATGTATTGTTCTGTGATGTCCTTGTGAATTCAGATGAGTTAACAGGCATTGATTTGAATCGTCTGCTCTTTTAACCTAAATGTTTAACATGGCGATAGCCTCCTAATCACTGCCAGCCTCCAATAAGGCCATTTGACCCATCTCCTCTTTGTTACTCGCCCTTCAGTCATTACAGGAAATGAAAGTGAACAATCCAACTTGCGTCTCTTGCTCTCACTTTCTTTCTCTCTGTTCAACCCCTCTATCTGGCACTGGGTTCCAATGTTTATGCATTTACTGAGATTGCTGGCGGGATTGTCAGAGAAAAAGGAGGGTTTATTTTTTTCTTTTCTCTCTTTCTTTTTTTCTGTGCAATCTCTTGCCTTCAGAAACCATTAATGCCCATTCAACATCAACATCAAGGCACAGCTTTGATGTCTATTCTGGCAACAGACCTCTTTCTTTCTCTGCCGCCTGCTGCTCTCTCTCTCTCTGTCTCTCTCCTTCTCTCTATCCCCTTTATCCCTTCCTCTTCCCTTCGCTCACTCTTTACGGTTACTGTACAATCAAATAATTAAACGGATTGTCGACAAAATGATTTTACCTGGCAATTAAATATGCAAAGCGAGTAGGCAAGCGGTGTATGAGAAGGCGATTAAAAAGGGGCCCACTGCAAATCTACAAAGGCTTCACCAGCACAATAGGAAGCAGCCCCTGCCTGCCTCGCACACTAGCTTAGCCTGGGGAGTGACTGGTGCCTCTTTATACCAGTCTCACACAGCCATGTTTACAATAGCCCCAACCATGCTATGCCAATTACCACAATGCAAGGAGAAATGAATGCCACTGTTTGGAGAACAGACAGGGATGAGGGTAGCAGCGTATGGGACATATGGGGTGTATGGAGAAAGAAAAGATTCCGATGAAATCAAAGTTACACCACAGAAGTGTTCAAGACACTGTGAAAGAATCATATACTTCAAATTAAAATTTAAGTTGAAAAAGTCAAAAGTCATGTTTCTGTGAAAGCAGGAACTTCAGAACCTGTGTATAACCTGCATTACACTTCAACAAAGCACCTATTAGGACTGGAATGCTACAGAAAGGCTGAGAGAAGATAGCGGGGGGTGGGGGTGGGGTAGGGGGCAAGCTCCCAGCTCCTGATGTGCAAAAGAGGGAATGCGACAGTCAATGTCCATCTATCAACGCTTCAGTGGGGAAAAATGCAAGCAATTTTCCTGGATAGGTTTCCCTTCAAAGCCAGAGCCCCAAGAGGCTGTAAAAATAGAGTTTTGGAGAAGCGAGAGGGTGGGGGTAGTAGGGTGGAGGGTTACACCTGCCCTGTTCCAGACAGTTCAACAGAAACTAGCTGGTTCAGCCTGATTAAACTCTCCTCATTGTGAAGCTAAAAGCATGGAGGAATTGATTTTAAGGTTTGAGGAGTATGTAATGCATTGATCATGTGTTGAAGTTTCACCACACGGCGCCTTTGATGAAAAGAGTCTGGGAAATTAATCTGCTATTTGTGGTGTTAAAAATACAAACTGTTCAGGGATGGCTGCAGTAAAATTATTTTTAAGGTAAAAGAGGAATGTGTATGTGCTTTAAGAGAGAGAAAAACCTACAGTATCTCATAGATGTGACAAGCATTTGCGGCTTGTCTGTTTTTCTTCCTTTTTTTGCCATATTGCCAGGAACAGCTACCAGGGGAGAAAGAAATGAGAAAATCATTTTGTGGGAAGTGAAAGCTTGTCAGTAATGACTGTTGTTATCTTTGTTACGTGGCTACCTCTGCTTTTTGCCAATTGCAAGTCTCTTTTTATGTCAACAATTTGAATTGAGCTGTACAAGTGAGTGAGTCTGCACGCAGCAAACAGCACACACTCTCCGCTACTGAATTATCCCCCCCCCCCCCCCCCCCCACCCCCCCCACCCACCCACTGCTGAAATAAAGCCAGATAATTGAGGCAAACATGGCTAGGCCCTCTGATAGGGGATGCAGGGTGCTTCATTAATGTTTGTGTTGACTGTCAGAGAGTAGCGCTGGTCCTCATTGCTCTTTAATAGGACCAATTAGCCCATGCCCCCATTTCCATGTCTAATGTCTCCCATTTAAGTGTTGAATACAGTACTGAATACAGAACGTGCACATTTAACCACTGAGAGGCTGTAACACATCAAAAGGTTACAAGCTTTTAGTGATTTCTGTTTACGCAGTGAATTAACAGCTTACATTCATGAACTATTTTTCCAGCACAGACATGTTCAGGTTCTCAGTCTAGCTCAGTCCACTCCTAACTGTATGATGCGGCTACAAGAATTTAATTAACCATTTGGTTTAAATGAAGGTTCACCTCTCCACCTTCACTCTGCATTGTGATGTGATCACAGTACTACTGTACCTCTTCAGTGGTGGCAACTACAACAACATTTTATGTTTTTCATTACTGAGAAAGACATGAAGGTTATACAGAAGGCAGGTAACTGTCAAGATTAATTCTTACAAGTATTTAACAACAGGTTCCATAGAGCTGTCCTACTTAGCAAATTCTGTCATTTTCAGTATATATCATTTCACTATAGCATCGTGTGAAGTGTAATTTCCACTATCCAATATTTTTTATCATTTAGTTAAAGGCATACATTTCTGAAAGTAGAGCTGATGCTGATGTTTTAGTGGGTTTTAACTAGCAGTACATTTGTTTACAAATAGTATTTCAGGAGAGGGGATTACATGCAAGATCACAGATCAGATTCATATCAGGAGTGTTACAATTCCTTCCCTGAGGAGTCTGAAGCTTGTTGTTTAACACTTGACTGCTTAAATATTTTAGGTGCTGAATCCGCGATTTTTGCTTTTCTAGATTTGCACGAATGTTTAGATATTACCAGGTGTCCCTGACCAGCTTCAGCTTTCTAAGTTCCTTTGAATGGACGAAACACTGTAGTCTATTGGTTTCCAACTGGTGGGTCGTGGTCCAAAAGTGAGTCACGGATCCATGCTGAATGGGTGTGACTTGAGGATATGTCAAGTTTGTAAAAAACACACTTTATTTTAAGCTACAGTAAATTTCCAGCACAGAGCTTTTATTTTGAAGTTCCATTTCCTGCTGTAAAATTAGTCTCTGTGTTCTAATACCCATACTATATAGTATGCAAGAAAAGCTTTAGCGTGTCCCAATACATAAACTGTCAAATACAGTATGCCAAAAATACCAGGATGTTCTATTCCATTTGGTCGGATTTTGCAATATGCAAGGCCATGCGCTTCTCTGGCTATTCTGGCCTACAGTCTTTTGCAGCGACAGATATGTCACATTGACTGTGTCAGAAGTCATGACAGCCTATTCAGGTGAGGTGACTGATGACCACTCAGTTAGTAGCAATAGGAATGTTAACTGTTTAGTGGAATTAAATAATCATAAACCAAAAACAAAAGGGCTTAAATATTAAATAACGATGACAGACAACTGTATAGCCTCTGTAATTTTACAATTGTGAATATAATATGTTAGGATCTACAATGTATGCAGTTATTACTTATTGCAAAATACCAACACTGGAGCTCTCCAGGTCGATCTCTGTCTTTGGCGAACTCGGTGAATGGCATTTTGTTTTATATCCATGGTAATGGATATAAAAGAAAGAGGGTCAAAGTTCAGGGCGAAACGTTGTGAGACAGTAGTATGTTCCGATTGTGTGTATACTGCATTCAACAGTACGTATTATTAAGGGCAGCTGCAGCACCTACTAAAAGTAAAAAGAAAAAGTATGCTATATGGATAATACCCAGTGACTAACGGACAGCTACTTGAGACAGAGGCAGCAAACTAGCTGGATTGCAAGAATGATGCTTAATGGATTCTGCTGTGTGGACCTTGAACTAATCACTAAGGAGAGATCTGCATGCTGTGGCTGGACCATTCAAGAACCACTGCTTTAGTCCACTTCTGTTCCTTTGAAATAACTGTCAAAAAAAAACACCTTCTCTTTTACTTGAGAGTTTGTTGTGCAGGTTGTGATATAAAAAGATACCATGATTACACAGGGTGTCCACACATATCAGATACTTAATACTGTTTTTAAGACCTTTTAAAGATAAGCTGTAACCAAATTTAACTACATTTTGGACAAATCATGTTTTTCTTATTCAAGCACTGCAGGTAGGTATAAAGGTAAGTAGTGTATGTGTGGGTCTGTGCAGAGGCAGGTTTTATGTAGTAATATGGTTATTAGAGTGAGTCAGGTTAATTTACACTTGGCCAACAGGTAAATGCAAGTATGAAGTAAAATACAGTCTTAGGTTCAATGGTAGGTATAAAGATTTAAATGTGCAGAAAAGCTTGACTCATTTTGACAAAGAGATAATATAAGACTCTGACTTTTAAGGCCTAATATTTATCATATTGAATGTAAGACTTTTTAAGGACCTGCAGACACCCTGTGACATTAGAAGTCCTGTGGAAATGAGTAACGTGATATTCTGGACAATCATGTCAGAAGAAAATTCACATACATCAGCTTTCATTTGAAAAATATAAAACTTTAATAAAGGCTACAGCTCTCAATAATTACAATAATTATAGGTCCATGTAAATCTTTAAATGAAACTCTTTATATATTGTATAATTTACAGTTTAGATAGAATGAAACAAAACAATAAAAGGCCGTGGTGTCAAAACAAAACAAAACAAAACATGATTATAGGATATTATTAAAAGCATAAAAATATCTTTTCAACATAAAACCCTTCTGAAAACCAAGGGATATATATTAAAACCCTGAAACAGGGTAGCACATGGTATGGCATCCATGTAGGCACAGGTGCTGTACTCATTAAACACCAGCGATACTGAGTGTGTGTGTTTATGTGTGTGTGTACTTTATCTGTGCATCACATATGTCAGTATCCATACTTCAGAATGCATAATTACAATGTATACAGGAGCTCTGCTATATACGATGTTACTGTAACGACATTCAAAGGATATTGGAGCCATAATTCTTCACTTTTTTTTTTTCTTTTTGTGTGTGTGTGTGTGTGTGTGTGTGTGTTTTGACATGCTAGCTGACTTCCTCAAGAAGTCGTTCTCAGTGACCCAAACTTGTTCTTGTTAGCACAAGTTATTTTGGTGTGCGGGCTGTAAACACTGCCATTATTAGATGGTACAGCTTGTGCTCCAGGTCTCCTCTCTGTGTGTATTTGCGACTGTTTTCGACCCCCCTCCCCACCTCGTGCAATGCCTGGTTTATAAACAAAGGCACAACAAAAAAGATTGAGCTCTGTTGCCGGACTGAGAGAAAAAAAAGGGGTTACAAACTATCAGCAGCATATAAGACTAGGATTGACCATTAGAATAGAGGAGGGAGTGCGCCTCAGACACGACCGCCGCAAAAGTTGTTAGTTTGGATCAGACGGGGCTACAAGGCTATGGGAGGTGCTAGGCTAGTGTCACATCCTTTGTGTAAAGTAAAAACAAACAAACACTAAACAATATCACCACAGTATTTTCCCAACATTCAAAGCAGCTTGCCCATTGGCTGGATATAGGGAAGGGGAGGGACACAGGTTTAAGAGGACTTAGGAAGGGAGATGGGGAAAAGATTGGGTTGTTTTTTTCAATAAATACTTAATAAAAACTTTCAACTCATGACAAAAAGCATCTATATATATAATACATGTATATATACATATATGCATGTATGTATATGCACATGTACAGATGTTTTTGTAACGATGTTGGAGTGTAAGAGCAGGTTGGTGGCGCTGTGTCTTCAGCGCCTGATAGTCCGTTGCACTCGGCTGGGAAGCCGGCGTGAACGCACAATCAGTCTCTCATCACATCACAACAAAACAGTCATCTACATCTTCAGTGGTTATATTCAAGAAGAGGCGGGGTCTCCCCCCCACTGGCCTCCAATCATCATCATGATCCTTGTATTGGTCTTTTAAAGTCTCTCTTGTCGTTCCCTTGTGTTAAGGTCTAAGGCTGATTGGTTGATAAAGTCAGGGAGGGGCGGCACCTCCTCTGGGTTCGGCATACTTCATTGGCTCGTCTTCCTTCGATCACTCCTCTTGTGCTGGATATATTAACTCTGTTTAGCTTAATATTAAGAAATAGAAAAAAGAGTCCAGAGTTTTTTGTTGTTAATTACAAAGAGTCTCTTGCTCAAATTATTTCGGGACAGTTTAGCTTTTGGTTGGGCGAGAAAGGGCGTCGGTTGGTTGGCAACAAAGTGGCTTTTAGTCCATCCTCTCCACCTTGCCCAGGACCTTGCCCTCATACATGGGTAACACAGAGGCATCCTCCCATACCTCCTCGAACACAGCACCACACTCGAACTCATCACTGGCTTTCTTGAAGTAGTACCTGTGGGGGACAAACAAAGAGAGAGGTCAGTGATTAGAAAATGTTGAGCGTAGGTGTACGTGGAAAAAAAAAAAAAAAAAAAATTGAACTCAAACGAAAACTGACAGAGTGGCAGCAGGAGTGCATCTGATACATTTCATCATGTTTTAAACCGCTTTGAGGCACCTACACGACTACTTCCATATACATGCTCACGCACAACTCCCTTTAGTCCAAATCAAACACAAACACACACACTCTGAGAGCCAGAAATGGATCCTGCTCAAAACAACTTAGTCATAGCCTTCAATGCCATCCCTGCACACTTCAAAGGCAGAGCCTGACTCCACATCACACCGCTGCACAAACAGAGCTGAACCCTCCGTTTAAACACTCCCTGTGATAATTCAAGCTGCTAGAAACAGCCTGTTTGTGTGTGTGTTCATCCATGTGTGTTTGTCTCCTTATCCACTGCTGGCCATTCTTCAGATGCCAATCTGTCCTGCAAGGTCTTATTAAAGTTGAAGGGTTAATTTGAGGCTGTCTTAAGCCCCCTCCCCCCCTCTCTCTTCAGCAGTGCCCCCTCCCTCTCTGTGACTCCATGACTTCTAATTGGGCTGGCTGTCAAATGAAGGGCCTTTCTGTCACACAGGCTGGCATTTCAGGTGCCTGAGAGTCTGCCTGTGACTGCAGGAGCACACTCTACTCCTTGCACATGCCCTGTGTTTCTCTCTTACTTGCCATCGCAGAAATACACACACTTCGGGCAGCTTTCCGATCACCAGCGGAGAACAGAGGAAAAAGGGGGAACAGGAAGGGAAGAAAGTAGGGGGAAGTGGCGCGCGGGCCTTCCCTGGCTCAGTGAGTGGGTGTGATAGGTTGGATATGGGCCGAGCCTGAGGGGCTTTACCCTGGGAGGGGAGGGGAGGTGGAGGGGGCGACCGCTCAGTCTCCTTGAGGTCACAGGTCACTAAGCTAGCCCACTCTTCTTTGTCTCTCAAGCAGAGATAACTCCCAGGGTTAGCTTGGTCCCGGTGACTGTGACGTCTCCTGGAGCTCCTAATGATTTCTCCTCTCTACTTTAAACCCAGCAAAAGATCAGCGGGAGGGGATTTAATGATAAGCTTTGTAATGGAAAAATGCCTCATTTTGCCCATGTGTGCCTGCATACAGAATACCAAAAAAAAAAAAAAGAAGAAAAAAGGGAGGAGAAAAAAAAGCTGTTTTATGAGCAATGGCTCAGCTTAGAGTCATTCAAACAACACATGTAAGGACGGGCGTACAAAAACGTACACACAGAGTTTTATTTGCCATGCTGATTGTAATTACACATAAATGAAGGAGGAGGTTGTGTTACCACAGCTGCAAGACTTAATCGTCAAGTGTGCAGCGACGTGACAGAGGAATGATGGCCTTGTTTCATGATATGATATTTCAGCAAAGTTCTCCTCTGCTGTCTAAGCTTTGCTGGGCAGGATTTAGCCTTTTCATCTTCATTAGTAGAAACCAAATAATAAAATCGGCTGGATTTTTTTTTTTTTTTTCCCAGAGGAAAATGCTATATTTTCACTCACAAATAATTCAAAGTCATTGCTTTGTTTCAGAGAGACAGAAAAAGTCTTTCTATTGGAACATGTTTTATGTGGCAGGATTTTTCTCTCTTCGCAACATCTGGCGCCAATATCGTCTGGCAGATCTGCGGCGTACTGTTCTCCACTGTACCGCTGCCATGTCCAAATTAACCAACTCCACACATTCTGCTGCCATTGAAGCCAGACGCTTATCCCCACCTCCCCCTTCTCATTCGCTCGCTCAAGAGTTATGGGATAGCAGGGGTGCAATGACTTGTTTGCAGGCCTACTCTCTTGCCTAACAAGCAGATGTGGTTGTAACCTAATGTTGATGTCATGGGCATGCAAGGCTTTGTGTTTTCAATAGGATACGTCCTACGCAGAACTAGAACAGTTACTTGATAAAGCAAGTCTGGACTTCACTGATTAAAATGTCCTCATACTAACATATTTTAAATTACTTAGTAAGTCTTTACAGTGTTTAGGAATTCCCCGTCATCATCTGACACTGGCAGGAGGTGTTTTTGCTGTGTTAACTGCTATCAGTCATTAACAGAAGAAGGTGCTTGCGGCATTTGATTTTAATGCCTGATGCAATAGTGTGGAGGAGGAATTTGAAGGCCTCGGAATGGTCTTTGTGCACAAAATAAAATGGCCCAGTCTTCAAAGCCATATCTATTAAGGCTGCCTTACCATGGAAATCAGTACCAGATGTGGGAAAAAATTCGCTCCAGACCCCCCCTCCTCCTCCCCGCTCTCTCTGTAAGCTCTGAATACAGTGGATCAGCCCAGTCTTTTCAACTATCGGGCTCCAGTATTTCACACTCCCACTCAGCAGACATACAAACACAATAACAAATGCACATACATACACAGATAACTAACCCAGCTACAGCGCCAAACCCATCCAAACAGGTGTGAACAAACATCTGAGTGCATGCTAGCATGCTGTGATTTGTGTGCTGTTGTCAGTGGTTCATATTTACCGGTAGTTGCCTTTCTTGCTGAGCTGTTCCTTGAAGTGTCCGAGGGTGAGGCAGTGGGTCTTCATCATGCTGCGATAAGGAATCTCCTCACCACAGAAGAAGTAGGTGACCACTAGCTCCTTAGACCTGAAAGTATAAAATGAAAACAGTTTTTTAAACAGCTGTGCATGTAGGAAAAGGAGTCAGATTGTTGTATGCAGACAAAGAATTTTTGGAGTAAAATTAGTTAAGCATGCCAACAGACAGCTGGCTCACCCAAAGGGTCAACCAATTAAATCTAAAAGAGGCCTCACAGTCAGGTGGCTGTAACTTAACATCAAACACCCAACCCATTCAACAATAAATGTATGAAGGGGGCCTATGCATTTGAGTTACCAGAGGCTACTTAACACATCTTTGTTGGGTTCCAGTGGTGAGTGTGTGTGTTGGGAGACGGGTGGGTAGTTAGGATTCCGTATTAAAGCACGTTTAATCTTAAATGATTAAAAAGCGAGAGAAGAGGAGTTCAAAGACAGAGCTATGCTGACTCACAACATCTCTCTTTGAAGGAAAGAGCAAGAAAATCTGAGGAAGCTTGGGGAGAGAGAGAGAACGCTTGAAAAAGTGTCTAAGTATATGAGAAATTAAATCTGGGAAACTAGAAAGCAATTGGGAAAGAAATGAAGAAAAGCTGAGCTATAGAAACAAAGACAGGACTGTGTCACAGATTCCAGAGCAGTGCAGTAAAAGAAGACACCCGTACTCGTCTGCTTGGAGTCCAGGGCTGGCTAGCGGACTGCCTCCAGTGGGGAAGGCAGCTGCTGGATGGCTCCTGTCTCTCTGAAGGCTGCTGGCTGTTGTTGAATGCCTGTTAAAATCACAGAGATCAATAAGTAATTAATAATCACATCAATATGAAGAGAAACCACTGGACACCACTTACAATATATTCTAACATGGTCAATGAGATGTGGAAAATTGGGAATATGTATGATTGGCAAATGTTGGTTCTAAGTGTAACACTAAATGTGTGTCCTACCTTTGTTTTGGTGGCTTGGAGACCTCTTCTAGTCTGCGACAGGCCTCCTCTAGCTGTGCTAGGGTGTTGGGTGGGGGCAGGGGTGGCATCGCTGGGTCCTGGATGAACGGGTGGCCTGGGTGGTGGCCACGGAGGTGAGCCCCGCTGCCAATGCCGCCTCCGCCCCAAGAGGAGTGGGTCCGACCAGGTAGAGTCTTGGAGTCAAGCGGGTTGGACTTCTTTAGGCCTTGAGTGCTGTTAGAATGATAATAGTCAATATACAGCATGAGCTGGGGTCTCGAGACACTTGCGTCGTGTGATACAACAAATGCTGAATCAATTCCTGACAAACACTTACCTGTGTGGCTTGTGCTTGCCCTGCCTCTCACTCTCTAGGATCCACTGCCAAACATTCTGAGAGCGGTCGGTGGCGTCTAGGGGAAGGTGCGGGGAAGACACGCCCTCATCTGTGCTCTTGACTGGTCGTCTGGACAAAGTGCTGCAGCGACTGAAGGTAGACAGAGAGGCAAGTTAGGGCCAGAAAGAGCAGCTTTACCACTGGACAAACTGAGGAAATACAAGGTATGAAGCTGACTGGCAGCTAGTTTCAACACAGCTCAGTTACACTCACGCATGGGTGAAGTCAGAATAATTGGCGCCCCCTGGAGGGCAGAGGCACTGCACGCGCTGAGCCGCTTCAGCCTCAATCTGCTCCTTGGTCTTGGGCGCAGCATGGTGATGGTGAATGTAGTGGTGGTGGATGTGCTTTGTGGACTGCCTGCCTGTCATCAGAACTTTGGTGGCCCCAGGATAAGCACCAAAGAAGGGCCCGTGGCCTGAGGAAACCATAGCACCTGTCCTATCTGGGGATCGCGATCGCGGCGAGTGTCTAACCACACCCGGTGACTGGCAGCCAGGTGTCTTCAGGACACGGGACAAGTGCTCGTCCAGGATAGCCTGAGGGTCTTCCTCGCATTGGCTGCCAGAGGGGAGCAGGGGGTGATGAAGAGAGGTGCTGCTGGTAAGGTCACCACTCTCCTCCCGTTCCTCCTCCTGGATAAAGAGTAAAAAAAAAAAAAAAAAAGTTAAGGAAACTGACTAAACATTCATACACAGTCACAGTCAAAGGCACCAAGCAGAGGAATTTATGTCTCAACTTACACCAACTTATATCTATCATCCTCTGAAGTCAGGGAGAGCAAACGCCTGGATAACTTGATTTGAGTTTCCTTTTTGCCGCACTGTTATCTTCACTAACAGGCTTTGGGTGCGCTTCATCTATAATGCAGAGTGTGCCTGTGCTTCACAAAGAGACTGGCACTACACATACTCAGCAAACGTGCCACTGGAGAGTAGCTAAGTGCTAACTATTTGAAGGAGCTTCAAGTGTGTCTAGAAACATAAGTTTGAAAGTTCCTCCAGATGAAGTAGTGGAGGACAGAGAGGAAAAGGGAAGAAGGAGCTAAACCAAAACAGACTTTCAAATCCCTTGGTCTTTTCCCTGTTCTTCAAGATGCTGAAGCTGGCAGTGAATCTTTTGTGGTGCAATATGGAACCATCGTCCTGAGTTAACTTGGATACAGGTTTGAAATTCTAAGTGGCAGCCATGCCTATTGTCAGTGCAGGTTTCAGACTGTTTAGCGCAGGTTCGTTTGCATTTGTTACCTCCTGGATCTGCTGCAGCCTCTCCTCCAATGAGCTCATGGTGTCCTGCTCTCGCTTCAGCTTCTCTAGCCGGGATATAAGCTGGGCAGCAAAGGCTGAGGGCTCAACAGGGGTCATCTCCTTAGGCAGCCGATGTGTCCTCTGCAGGGTAAACAACACAGAGGAGAGGACATTTTAGTAAGTGTGTTTGAGTGTAACTGCGGAGTGTTTCTGACAGATGCAATATGTTGCATTAATCCACTGCCCTTGCCCTAATCCTGTCTTGTTCCAAAAAGCCTGCTACTATTCCAAAAAGCCTAATCCAGATGCCCTTGCCCTCCAGCTAACCTGAACCTTCTCCACCGCCCATCCCTCCCTAGATCTTCTTATGCCCAGTGCCCTTGGCAGTGCCAGGCTTCTGGGTGAGGGGGAGAAAAGGGGGTAGTGATGGCGGGGTAGCAGTTGGTCTCGCTCGGAGGGGAGGCCCCCTGCCTGCACCCTCTGTAGCCCGACCAAGCCATCAGCTAGGCAGCCTCTGAAGTCAGCACACTTCAAAGGGCCCTTGTCAAACATCAAACGCACACTAGGGGTGGGAGGGACACGCAGCTTTAAATCTCCGAATAAAAGCCAGATATCGACAGAGAAGAGAGAGTGAGGAGAGGAGAGGGGAAGAAAAAAGGGAGAGGGGGACAAAATTAACAGCATGAAAAAAGAGGAAGAGGATTGAGATGTGCGTTAGGGAAGTGGCAATGGTGGCAGAGAGAGAGCAAGACAGAGAAAGAGGGAAAAGAGGGAGGGAGAGGATAGAGGAGTCAAATACTGGGAAGATCTGAGGGGAAGTAGTAATTTATTTCCCGGCTGCATGCAGGGCAGCTCAGAGGTACTCTAGTCACATTATCCTCCTTTTTCTTTAACTATATGCACCGGCTTCTCTCTCTCCCTTTCTTACTTTTTTGTTATTTGGCACACTGGCTTTCTTGATTTTGACTCTTTTTTTGTTGTTCCTCTCATCTCTTTGTAGACACGATGAAGGGAAGAAGAAGAAAGGCAAGCAGAGCTGCTGGCAAAGGAGCGCCAGCCCTGCACGGGGCCCCCGCTGCCTGGGGCTGGTGCATCATGGGAGACAGAGCCATCTCCAAATCAGGAGGGAGACATTAAAGGAGTGCAAGTGGGAAAGGAAAAGAGAGAGAGAGATTGAGAGAGAGAGAAAAGACAGAGAGGAAGAGAGAGAAAAAAGGTGGAACAGACAACACTGTCAATTGCATGCACACAACACACAACTCTTCCACATACACATACCTGTTTGGATATCAAGACAAAAGAATTTCTTTTCTTGCCTCAAACAGACCAACCTCCTAACCTGTGTCAATCTGTTCTAACCCAGTTCCTTGAACCTTCTCACAACAACGTCAGCAGGTCAACAAAATCTAAAATTCAAAGCACATACACCATATGACCCAAATAGGGAGGAGACAAAAGCAGAACTGCATAGTGATGTGTTTCCTGTTCATCTGCTGGGATCCAAACGTAAGTTTTTGTAATCGTTTAGCCAGTTCAATTTAATCATTACCATTAGCCTAGTTGCAATGTCTATATCCGATGCTATAACAAAGCTATTATTGATGCATGCATACAGCTATGACGCTTTGTGACATACTACAGTTAGTTACTGAGACGGAATACAAAGATGACAACACAAATTTATATTTACAGCCCTACAGAAACTACTGGGAAAGGGGGTGGGGGGGTGGGGACTTGAAACAGCAGAAGAAGTGAAGTGGTATGCAAATCCTGCCTTTCATTTACCCTGACTTTTATATGAAAATGAGCCAGGGAATGAAATATAGAATTCTGTCACAACACAAGCTCTGAAAAAAACTAAAAAATAAAATAAAGCGCAACTCCTCGAGGGAATCAGGACCCAGTTGTCTGTCAGCGTGTAAAAGTTTGAGTTTAGCAGATTACAAAAAAAGGAAACAGTGACAGGAAGTATAACTTAAGAAAGTAGGACTTACAGGAAAGTGGGGTAGCGTTATCTGGCCATTGATCTTGACACTGCGATGTATCTCTCGCTGGAGTTGCTTCTTAGTGCCCAGCTTATACGGAGGGATTCCATCTCTGTAAAAAAACAAAGATATTACATGTTTACATTTGGTAAAAAAAAAAAAAAAGGACCACTTAGATTACCCACATTTACATTTGGTCATTTTGTCTATTATAATCAACTAGCTAGTTGATGCTATTTTTCATCATTTATGGCAACTCATCATGCAGGTCACAATACCTCCACATCAACTGTTGGTACATTAGCTCCATTGGCCAATCTTTGTGGAGAAGGAGCCCTTAGCAGGCAGTTTATCATTCAAGTGACCGACACAACACCACCCAGTAACCACCCACTAGGCACATTACAGCTAAATCAAAAGGCCGGGGAGCCCTTGAAGCCAAGGCAACAAAAACACACATAACAAAACACACCAGGACAATGATAGAGATATGCTAAACACCCCACTGTGAGCTTCAAAAGAAGAGCCCTGCCGATAAGATTACATCAGTCCTTGTCAACTTTGACAGCGGTTGTTTGAAAAGCAGACGAATTAGCACTAACCTCAGTAGCTGCTTTCAGTCGGAAACTACAACTACAGCGAGCAAGCGCTGCTTAAGTGCTGCTGGCTTTGTAGCTCTGATATATTAATATGAAAATAAAGATGGAGCTAGGAATACCAGTAGTCTCCGGACAATTAAGCATTTGTTCTGGGAATCGTATTCTCCATTTTTCATTCTGTGTCTGCTAGCTTTTCCAGTCAGCTGCCACTTAAGCTGGGCCAATTATCTTGGCCGTTTTGGCTGCTCAGAAGTGTCTGACCTAGCCCAAACGCTACTTTTTCTGCTGCCTCTTTGAAATCTCACACTCAAGCACATATGCACCCGCTGCCATCTTCGTTTGGCAAGCGCTGTGCTGTGAGCCTCTGATCTCAGCAACATCAAAAGGCTGGTTTGTAAGATAAGGTAATGTTTGAAGTTGGTGCAGCAGCATTCCCCAGCGTCCAAGTAAATCCATAAATAAGATATAAGCAAAAAGAGAAAAAAAATCCCCCCCCCCCCCCCAAATCCTCCTCGTCTTGTTCTTTATCTGGGAAATGAGATTCAAATTTGCAGTGTGCCTTTTAACCACTGTAAAAGGACACACTAATCAAATTGTTCCCTCCAATGAGAGAGGAAGAAGCTGTGTTTTTATTAAAATCAGTTAGGGGTGCAGAGAGATGAGAAGAACAGGAGAAATCGCTGTGTCAAAGACCTTGGTGAAAACTATTACAAGTATATGACTTTGACACATGACGCTGTTCAACAATGAATCTATTTTTTCTAATTCCCTAAACAATGTCTGCAAGTCATATTTCAAGGTGACATTGTCAAGAAGAATCAGATAATGGAGCCAAGCTGCCGATATCACCCTTGTTGCAGCAAGCTTCTTGTAAGTAAGGGCCTACTACCAAAATCAATGCTTCACAAACTGTACCCCTGAGACTACAAGCCATCGTCCCTCAAGGTGCAGGAAGAAACACAGGAAGCTCTTAAAAAGTAAAACTCAACAGCCCAGAGGTACTTGCGTGCTAACAAGAACCCAAAACTTAGTGGCAAATCACTATTCCCACACAAAGCTGGCAACCTCTCTATCACAAACTATGTTTTTATCAATCCAAATTGTCTACACCCTGGGGAACCATGTGACAGCCGGGTGCTTTGTCCAGGTTGGGGTAGAGAAAACAGCCGTGGACTCTTTTATGGTTTCATGGGCCCTTACTTTATGGGGATCTCCTATTCAGTTGTGCAAGTCATTTTCAAAGCAGCCAGCCACCCTCTTATCCCCCTAAGCTCCCCTCACCTAACAATAGGCTGAAAGCGATTCAGTTAAGCCCTTTATACTCCATGCACTTTATTTTCTCACTCCCTTGCACTTTGAGCCTAACCACTCCTGCTATTGGCTCTGGAGGGTGGAGGACAGAAGCTGTGGAGGGTTGGGTGGGTGAGGTGATTTTTCAGGGGTGCCCTAGTCTGGCCAGGGGGAGTTCCTCATGCCTTGTCCCAAGGTCTAGAAATGAGTAACCCCTGAGAAAGCCTCAAAGACACATGATCTCAGCACGCTGCAGAGGCCAGTGGCAGGAAACCGACCCACCATGTGAGTAAGCCTCCTTTCATTTAGTGCCAACATTTTTCAATGAGTTTGTCTTGAGGCCCGAATGGCCATTTCCCTCCCCCTCTCCTCCAGCTCTTCAAAGGGAAAAAGCGATTAGATAATATGAAAAAAACAAGTCTGTTGTGGCAGAAGGGTGGGTGGGATGGATACATTTCAACTTTGAGGAAAATCAGGCAATGCCCCCACCCACATCAAGACATACTCATTTTTTTCACCCTTCTCTCCAGCCTGCAACGCATCAGAATAAACTTCAAAAGGTCCTCAGACATAATGACTTTCCCAGAGTTATCTCCCTGGAGGCCAAAGTCACAACTACACATTAATAGAATTACCTGGAGTCAATCATGGAGGATAATTATAATACATTATGGACCATTATTTCACAACAGTGTAGTCCCCTGGCCTTGAGAAAAATTGAATCTGTTGGACTACAGGGCCAAATATTTTCCTTCACACCCCTAGACTTTTTCCTGGAAAGGTATTGACTGAACCCTGGTCCAGGCATATTTAGATAACTTGGAAACAATCAAATTCACAGAGCTTTGGTAATGGAAATTAGCCTTTTGAAGTTGCTACATCATCTGGGTTAAAATGAAACTGATCAATGAAATTTTTGATAGATAAAAACTAAAACCACTTACACGCTACTGTCTGTCATGGACATGGAATCATCTGTTGTGGCATCGCTGGAGATCTCGCTGTCATTGGCACTGGTGGCAGGGGCAAAAATGTAGCCAGAGTTGACAAAGTAGGGGCTGGCAGGGTCTCCTCGACGGTGGGACCTGCAAAGATAGAGAAAGGGAAAAAATGCCATATTTTAATGTGATGTCCCTCTTGACAGTGGAGAGATGTGAGAGTTTCCATGCTCTGTGTTTCCTTCCCTGAAAAATTGTATCAAATTTTAAAACCAAATGTGATGTGTTTGAGTTTGTGTTGTTGGATTTTTCTTTAGATTTCTGTAATTGGAGTCACCCTCATAAGACTCTGAGGCCAAAGGAATGTGACAGCATTAGAGATGGATGTATGGGTTGTCTTTTATTTCAACTCTCCTTTATGTCAGCCTTCCCTATCATACAGGGGTTGTGTGATTGGGAGTGGGGGGTGATGGGGTGATGGTTGGAGTGCTTGAAGTGAGCAGCCTTTCTGTGTGAATAAACAAACCACATTTCCCTTCCTTTTCTCTTTTCTGCTATCTTCACACCCTTTTGTCTAGGCCAGGCCCATATTCCTGCACTTTTCCACTCTGACACTCCAGTCTCTCTTTCCTTGGAGTTTTTTTACCTCCATGCTCTCCCACTTTTATCTTTCTCCCTCTCTATCATCCAGTCTAGGGCCCCTCCTTTACCCATTCTCCCCTGCTTTTCTTTCTAAAGTCTCTCTCTGTCTTTCTACTCTCTCCTGCTGTGTTGCATTCCTGTTTCAGTAGTGAAGGGGGTGGACAAGGAAGAGGGAGGGAAGAAGAGGAAGGGGGAACTTGGGCTTTAGAGAGAGAGAGAGAGGGAAAGGGGGAAGGAGGGCCCCTTTCTTTATGAGAATGCCTTCTGCCGGGAGTGCTGAGAGGAGAACCCCAGCATGACTAAAGCCGTAGGCCCCAAGCACAAACCTGACCTTTGGAAGGTCCGCGCAAAGAGTCAGGTATTTAGCACAGCTGGGCTCTCTGCACCCCCCGCTCTCTTTCTCCATCTCTTTTCTTTCTTTCATGATCCCCCCCTCCTTCCTGTCTTCCCCCCTTCCTCTCCTCTTGTCTCTCCCTGTCTCTCTCCAAAGCATGCTTAGTCTCTGTCAGACAGTTTTTTTTTTGTTTTTTTTTCAAAAAGGGAGAGATGAAAGTGCTGGATAGAAAAAGAAAGAGGAAGTAAAACACTGAGACACACACTCAATCTATGGCAAAGTGGGATTGGTGGTTGAAGCCGCGGAACTAAGCTGAGGATGTTTTGTTGTTGAGTTTATCTATCACTTTGGAGTCGAGTATCTGAGGTTTCTCAAAAAAAAGAGGGGAAAAACGAATCTGTGCAGTGGCAAAATTAGTTCCACATGTTTGAGATGGAAATTGGTTGACCTACAGAGATGATGAGGGGCAGGGGGAGAGCGCGGCTGACGGAAGGGAGAAAGAGGGGGCTCTCTCCCTCCCATTTTCTTTTAGTGAAAAACAAGAATGCAGGGGATCACACCAGGAAACCAGGAGATGGCCACATGTCAAAAAACCTTGGGCTCATCGGTTACTTACTCAACATGGGCATTTTTTTAATTGTTAGTCACACTTAAAGTTTAGTTAACTTGAGTGTGATAGTATGGCTTATCTATAAATTGCACTTTTTTTAAACCAATCCCAAATAGTAAGACACTGTCCAACCTCTAAGCAACAATTGCGTCCAGATGTGAGGACAGAGTACAGTACTAGAGTGAAAAAAACATTTTAGGTACTCTTTGGTGCTCATGCATAAAATCCCGCTTTTGAAAATGTTCCTGGCTTGGAAAGATTTCAGCTGTTGGACAACGTGTGGGACGGCTCTTAAGATAAAAGCCCAAATGCTTTCCACAAACACTTCTGCTTTCATCTCTGACCAACAGAACAATGTCTCTGCTTGGAATAAGACTGACTGCTAAAGTTATCTTAACTTTGTAAGAGCATTTCTTTGGTTTATGGAGATTTAGTGACAGTTTATAATCAATATATGGCTTAGAGTAGAAAAAATGAAAAATACAGCATAACTTCACAATAGCATCATACTATTTTATGTAGCTGTAACAGACATGAGGCTTGGTGTCTGAATTTGTGCCTGAACTGAAGGAAGGGTTTCAAAGCACAGGAAACTTGAGCAAGCCAGCAGAGGGCTGCCTGCAAGACACCATTTACTTAAAAGGAAGGCTCAGATCCATTGATGTTTTGTACCCACTCCGCCCCTCCAACCCCTTGACTAACTGCAAGGCAGGAGGGCACAAATATACAGGCATGTTCCTCTGAGACTCTTTGATCAAGTGTCTTTATCTCTCTCTTAGGCATTTGTGAAATAACTGCCAATTGCCACATATTCACTGGAGTTTAACTAATGAAGGAATGGTGATTACAAGGAGAGTTTGCAGTAATAAAAACAATACCATGCATTATAAGATGTAACAACACAGGCATGCATGCAAGTGAGCAATGCTCTTACCTGCAACTATTCTCCAGCACTTCAGCTGCTGTCCGGATGGTAGCAGTAGCCCTCAGGGTTTTCGCAGAGAGTCCGACCACAGACCCTAACGTTTTTGCCTTCAGGTCATTACAACTCCACTCCTCTTCCTCCATGAGAGGAGGAAGGTATCCACACATCAGCTTGAGGCTCCCGAGGCTGCCGTGGTTCATGTACGCCGCGTTTTCGCAGCCGGTGCGCACGTATTCGAGGTATATGTCAGAGGTCAAAAACATCTGGTATGCATTCTCTTCCATGTTGGACTGAATTTCCGTCTGTGCCTGGTCAAACATGGCAGAGTCTATTTGTTGTTTCTTAATACTATCCCTTATGAAGATCTTGGTGGCGGGTTTCAGCTGCTTGGCTACGATGCTATTGTTCTCGATGTACCGCTTGAAAATAACTTTGGCAACTCGCAACGTTTTGGTATCCTTTAAGTCCATTTGCCTGAAGCCGTTGCAGGCGAACCAAAAGTCCAAAGTGTCCACGCAATTCTCCCGCTCCAAAAAGGTCCTAAAGAGGTGAGCGCCGTCTTGGTCGCCCAGGAGAAAATGCAGAGACTTTGTCCACCGGACTAGAGGCGAGTCCGGTGACGCGCTGCCCTCTGGCTCCCCGAGTCCATCCTCGTTCCTCCGCGGTGTGGAGCCGGGAGGTGCGGCGGCGGCGGGGGTATCTTTAACCTTACTTTGGGCTCTCATTTTGGCAGATCTGCTGGGGTTGTAGCATGACGCCTCTCCCTCCTCCCCCGGTACCGGAGGACGAGGAGCATCTTCTCGGAAGCTACTGCTGATGTGCTCCGTAAGCGCCCTGCTCATGGCTCCAGCTCCGGTTGCCGTGTGAGAGTGCCGTTGTGCCTCCACTGAGCTCCAGCCTAATCCGCCTCACTCTCTAAAAGCAGCGGGGGAGCTTCTCAGCTCCTCTTCACTCTGAAACACAAAGTATTGATCTAATCAAAGCCAGATCCTGCTGAACTTCAAAGAAAGACATCAAGTAAACAGTCCCTTTCAAAAACCCTCGCTGGGTTCACAGAGAAAGGAAATATGAAAGGCTCGTTTCGTTTCATTTATCTATTTATAATCTAAATGAGAGATCAACTGCAGCCTACATTCTCAACGTGCATTGATCTGTCACATCAAAAAACATTTTACAAGAGTAATCATCTCACACAGCCTCAGTCTTCACCAAAACCGTATTCTCACAACTGTGGCTTACACGTGTTTTCCTAACGAGTCCATGTCACAGGCTTCAACTCCAATTAATTCCCAATCTGTTTCGGACGACCGTACCCTACCCCTGTCTGCATCGTACACACACACACACACACACACACACACACACACACACACACACACACACACACTCTTTTCCACCCGGAGCCCACGCTTGTCCTCACCATCCCAGAAATGTACAAGCAAGTGGAAATGCATCGGATCTGCTCCACAATGACCTTAAACGTTGTAATGTACGTGGGGTAAAAAGCCCCGCGGGAAAAGCCAGTCGCTCACGCGTGACTGTGAGCGATCAATCGCCTCAGCATGCTATAACGAGACATTATTCAACCCCGGTGATGTGTCTCAACTATCAACACGACAGAACGACTCAATAGATTTGGAGTAGCGTAATTCAGAAGTTCAGTGATTTTAATCGGCGCCTCAGTACCAGATCCAAAGAGATTTGTTACCTCAAACGATGCGCAGCTAAAACGACACAAAGTGTTACAAACGCTACATAATAATTCACACTGTCTCAACAGACAGTGTAACTCTGCAGCATAACATCACTGATCCTAAAATCCTGCGGATGAATGCTGAACAAACGTGCGTAAAACAACATACCATCGCAAAGAGGATCCAACCGGAGTAAAACCCGTTAAAAAGTTCAACTATTATTCCATGTATGGTAGAGCCTCATACAGTCCAAAACTCTCCAAGCAGTAATCCAGCACAAAAAGCGATGACGGACTATTTAAAGCCTGTGCCGTGCCACATGTGTCCTATCTCGCTGCAAAACAAGCGCTGTAGTTTGATGTACCCTGTCCCATTCAACAACTGACCTCAAAGTAGGCAGGCTGAGTCCCTATGTAGATCACTGGGGGTGTCAAAATCTGGAGGAGGTAAAAGAGGAGGTGGAGGGGCGCGATTGAAGAATACATCCCACTTTTTTCTCAGCTAGAAGACGCACCACCCGACAAATATTCGGTTTTTATCTGGGCTACACATTCACAAGCGCGCGCGCACACACAAACACACACACACACACACACACACACACACACACACACACACACACATAAGCTTCTTATCTATCTCACCGTATTTCTCGCCCACAAACAAGAAACATAGCCCGCATTTCTCAACTTCAAAGCTCAGCAGCAGCACATCAAAGCGGCCAAGAGAGGGGGCCTGTGGAACAGCTTTCCTACAACTTACCATCCATGTACCCGAGTAGCCTCCCTTTTTGAAAACGTGAAAGTAAAGTAGTCCAACAACAGGCTGTGCTACAACCGCTTCGGTGCCGCTCTCCGTCCTGTAATGTCCTATCACAGTGGACAATTTGAATGCAGCCGAGAATAAAGGAGAGAAGCGTTTTGCCCTCGACTTTTCTCCCCAGGTAGTATTTCAAGAAGTCATGGCAGGCGGTACAAGTCCTCCAGGCTGTTTCTAAACCAACTGGGCTGAAGGTTTAACTGTGGACTTCAAAGTAACGAACCGATGGCCTGGTCTCGGAAGATACATAAAACACAGCGTCTCATCTTCGCAGCAACCAATGAAATAAAACAAGATAAAACGAGCTAGAATAAAGAAAAAGCCACAGAAACGGCTATACATTACAGAATATTTTCGGCTCAACACTCTCTCGTAAATAAGCCATTGCGTTTAGACGTTCATTAACGCTGAATAAACTTTTCTAGACGGGGAGAAAGGATTTACATGTATGCCAGGACCTTATCAAAGGCAGGCAATCTAGAGCCAACTCCCCGAGGCTTTAGAGCGTCAGAAGTAAGTGATCTACCGCGCCAATAGTATTATTCCTACAGTCCGTCTGTTACTATACGAAGTTTAAACAGAAACACAAAGCAAACAAAAGCGATACTTTTGTTGCCTGTGGCCTCTTCACGTGACAGGAGGGAGTTTAGTGTGCTCACCTAACTGAGGGAAAAGCCATTATGACAGGGTTTATAATACTCACACTTCATTGTATCTCCGCTTGTACAGCAAGATATTTTGTCATTGCATATTGCTGTACAGTGTATAGGATGTTTGGAAACATTATTCAAGATTCAGTCTATTAGTAATTTTTCTTGTGTCTCTGCATCCATTAAAAAGACAAAATGCTGTTATCCCAACCCACAGCAGTGCAAGCAAAAAGAAATATATATAGCCTATATATGTATGTATGTATGATAGACAAAGATAGAGAGCAAGAGAGAGAGAGAGTGTGTGTGTGTGTGTGTGTGTGTGTGTGTGTGTGTGTGTGTGAGAGAGAGAGAGAGAGAGAGAGAGAGAGAGAGAGAGAGAGAAGAACTATATAGTATATACTATGTATAGGGTATGGTGATATTTTTATGTGGCAATTTCATATTGTCACACAGTGCCAAGTTTGGAAATTCTAAACTTAAACTTTAGGTAGCCTACGAGAATAATATAATCAATTGCTTTTTCAGTCCATCACATACATTTTGCCACAAAACTATATAATAAACTGAATCTTCAGTAATGTTTCCAAACTTCCTATACAGTGTAGAGCAATATAATGAGAAAATAGCTTGCTGTTCAACCAGAGATAGAGATCGTTGCTACAATAAACTGTAAAAGTACTGTAAACCCTATCATAATGGCTTCTACCCAGCCAGATGAACATGCTAAACCTGACACGAGAAGAGGCCACATGCAACAAAAGTATATATGTTACAAAAAAATATCTATGTATATCTAAAAACTCTCTGTCAAACAACACCTATCCTTATGTAATTAAGTACTATTCCCTTGTAATTACAGAATTACCAGAGTAAGGGGAGTGACAGTAAAGAATTTGTGGTTTAATATAATTGTACAACATCCACAATGACTTCAAACATATTCTTTAAGTTATAGCACTGATTTGATAATCCTATAGAGTGTAACTGTCAAATAATTTACATATTAGTCACAGGCTTTTAGCCACAAAGATGTCAACCTAACACACTTGCCAGTTCCACATTCAGGGAAAATGGCACAGCATGACATTATGATTGAAATTGGACAGAGAGCAAAGGCAAGAGCTGTTCTCCAGTCTTTTAATTCACATGACTTCCTTAATGTCATTGTGACAGAATCTTAAAGAGTGGGTTAGACAGTGATCCAATCCCATGGTACTTCAAAGGCTATATTGTCCCTTTGATGTTGAAAATCAACTTTAAAGGAGAATATAATTATATAAGTCAGACGATTCAAATTCACAAAACTCTCATGATGGTACGGGACAAGGAAACTAATAAAATTCAACTTCTCTAAGTTCCTCAAGCGCTGATTAATTCATGTTGAGTTATACATAGAGAAATAAGCATGCTGTGGAGCAGTTTCCATGTGGATTTACGGTTGTGTCAGCATCTTTGTCCGTTTGTCCAAATCTTTACAATCCACCACATGGTTTAGGGTGACATGTAATCACAGCCAGTCTCATCCAGCATGACTTGACACTGTTGATTGCCGGGTAAGAATATTCACCGACCATAGACCCGTATTATTTTCAGTGTAGATGCAAAATACTTTCTCATTCTTCAGCCACACTGGGCACAAGTTTCCGACTACTTCCCACTACATTACAGTTCTGACACATGGTTTAACATTAGAACATTACAAAAATGCACAATAGTGAGCCTTTCTTGTTTTCTTGGGAAAGCACAGGAGTGTAGTTGATTACTTGGACATCCTGCTAAGCACTTCATGCATGCTGTGAGCTTGTCTGAGGATTGAGTCCAGCTTATTTTAAATGTAATCTTTTAAGAAATTTTCACTGCAAGGTGTTATGACAAAGCCATATGATAGCAGACAGCATGGTCTCTTTTTCTGTCCCTGTGTCTGTCTTTGTTTGTGTGCACATGTGTTTGTTACAGTGTGAATATGAAGGCCATTCATGGCCACTGTTTATTCTGGAGAGCTGTGTAAAACAAACATTGCTGCCACAATTCCAAACAACCCAGCACCGAAAAATGCAAAAAAAGCTTCCAACACATTGCAATGGGAAGTGCCCGCCGTCTGCGAGATGGAACACAAAATCATAAAATGGGTCAGCAGCGTTGGCATCAAGATGTTCAAAGGGCACTTGGCTGATCAGCAAGGCCCAAATTAAAGCCATGAAATATGTAACCATACTGTTATCTGCGAACTGACTTCTTTAAAGTCTGCTTTGAAAGGAGAATTGAGATATAGAGGGGTTATAAAATGTAATTTTTGAAGTGCAGGACAATCTTAAAAGTGGGATATTTCACATTCGGGATAAGATGTTATCTTCACTCAAATTAAATTAGGCCGTACATATCACTGCAAAAGAAAAAAAGGAGTCCACAGACAGTTCAATTTTTGCTGACCGGCAGGAAGCTTCGTTCATGCTTTGCTCAGTCTGCTTTTAATGACATGTAAAGATCAGGGTATTCAACTATTCATTGTGTGTCTTTCAATGCGTCTCTACAAACAAAACTGCTGTGATCACGAAATCAGCCAAAATACAAATTATTTTTTCAAATTCATTTGGGAAGGGTCATGAGACACTGAACTCACGAGACTACACCTGTTGACCCTTGAATGCCCACTCTTGTGTTTAGCAGTGACAAAAGAGAGAGGGTGCTGTAAAGTAGCCACAAGAAGCCCCTTTTTGATGTTGACCCCGCTCTGACCCCTTTGTTGGGGCCCTAACCATTTCACAGGAAGATCCAAACATTTTAAAAGCACAATACACAGCAAGAGTGTCGGCACTGACTTGCTATGAAGCCCCAATAAAACAGGGTGACCTGGGGGCTAATTGAGAGCTCGTGGTTGGGAAGAAATTAAAGGCATCTGGTGTATCACCACAAACTGGAAATGAAGCTCCTCTTTAATTAGAGCCTGCATTACAGAGAAAGTGTGCATTTCACTACTGTCAGTGCAGGTGTCACATCAGGATACATGTAAACAGACAGAGGACTTTGATTATAGTACTAGGTAGGATTGGGGGTTAGAAAAAAACTTCTTTCTTTCTTTTGTCTTTCTTTTTTCTTTCTTTCTTTCTGTTACTACTGTACTGCAGACATTTTTGATGGTGTATCATTAGTTGCATCAGTCAAACAGTAGGCCTTTGTTCTCCCTTTTTGTCGCTTTTTCATAAGAACTTTTGGATTTGCATCATATCACAGCCCGCAGTATATGTTCCCACAATGTGAACAATAAATTCCGCACAGCCCATTTTATCACCCTTTCCTCTGCTCAAATCCTACACTTGTGCTAAAATAGCACAGGAAAACAGAGGAGAGGGTGGCTAATTGCAAATAACCCAATATTTTGGAGTTCAAAGGCTGTGGTGGGTTTGAGTGATAATTTTGGCTGAAGCATCACCATAAACACTAATAAAATTAAGTGCGTCGGAGGGAGGAGGGGGCGTGGCCAGGCGTCCCTTTGAACAGACCCTGTGATCAGTTCCCCCTCTCAATTAGCGTATTGTCCACTTGTCCTTTCAGCTAGGAGGGAGGGGGCAGTCTCCCCCCCTAGCTTCCCTTTGAAGTGATTATCCCTTTATCTCAAGCCTGAGCGAGGAATATCTTGGGGGACAATGGCAAATTAAAGCCCATATGGAGAGAAGCGTGAATGTCTGTTTGTAGGCTCAGAGAGAAAAAGAAAAAAAAAAAGAGCGATAGAGAAATAAATAGAGTGGGGATAGTGAGAGGAAAAGAGGGGCAAATATCATCATTCTGTTTGCATGAGCTGAAGGGTGAGTGGTAGATGTCAACACTCATTCAAAAAAGTAATTTAGGGCTTGTGCCTGAGTTGACACTTGTAGCAGAGAGACTTTAGAAGAGCTAAAGGAAAGAAGAAGGGAGGGGGAGAACGGAGGGATAGAGAGATAGAAGGATGAGCATGAAGAAGAGAGAGGAGTGCAGTTGTCAGCAGAATCTGATGGCGGTCAGGCAGACAGGCTTGAAGAAGATACAATTAAAGTGTGGAGTTAAGACGGGCTTTGAAGTTGGACATGGTGCATAACACCCTTAAAGTTTGAGAAGCCAGCCATTCATCTGCTTGTTATGGCTTGTTAAGACCATTCCTTTTAAACGGCCCAATTTGAGAAAATAAAGTTTAATTTCAACTTTGGGAAAAGTCTAAATATATCAAAAGTAACAGCAATCAGGTCAGGTTTTCACTTGGGTTAAATAAGCAAACAAACAAAAAACTGAAATGGTCATTTTTTTTTTAATTTGAGTGAGGGATTTGCTGAAGAAGGTGTGGGGGTGTGGGTGAGCACTGAGGATGAATAATTACTTTCTCTTCTCACTCTCCCTCTTTTTTCTTACAATCCTGTTTTTCGGTGGCTTAAAAGTTTAATAATGTATAGAAACAATGCCTGTGATGCTTGGCCTAATCCGTTTTGGTTTGGCAAACCTTTGTGGTAACCGAAACCCAATCTGATGTGTGCAAATGTTTGCCAAGCCAGCATGTGCAGACAGACATTCTGTCTGTCTGTCTTTCTGCAAGATAACAGCTGAAACAGAACATTAAACCTGCACACTAGCTCATTGCATGAGTGCCAAAAAATAGAAAACTTGTTTTTATTACAAATTATATCTATAGTATAATTGCTATTGTTAACTTACTATACATACTGTAGTGTATGCTGTCCTCCTGCACCGAGTTCTCTGTATAACTGTGTCAATTGTTCCTGCAGTAATTCCACTATAACAGTTTCATGTGTATTCATGATGTTTATTGATTTATCATGCTCGACATATCAAGTGATTCTTCTTCTGATTGTGAAAGCGAGAGAAATGTGCGAGTGTTCACTTTGAGCTCCGTTAGCCATCCTTAATGAGCATCAGACAAATGATGTAGAAAAATGCTTGATATGAGGCAACGGTCAGGCCTATTAGAGGCAGACTAATGCTGGTTTGAACTGACAACAGCAAACTGGCCAAGGCTCAGCCTGACAGCAAATCCATGCACTGTATAAGGCAAATAAAATAGCCTTATTGATCAAACTATCCAGTGCTCAGCTGTTTGAGTTCGGGACAAGACAAGCAAGCGAGGACAACAACACCATAAAACCAATTGACAGACCTGACAGTTGATCATTATTTGATTTGCAATCTTTACAGTCAGCTGTCGTGATATCAATATATCCACATTCTGCCGTGTCAGACATACCCCAACAGAAAAGTGCAGGTGATTTCTGTGTCCACACAAAGTGTCAGATTCATTGGTAAAAACCAAACAATGTAGTGTGTGATTGGCACTAACCAGACTAATATTTCATCACCTGTGTGAACTAATACACAGGACTTGTTGTCATTGTGAAACCAGTTTTCTATCCATATGTAGCCCATCTTGCCTCGAGCTGCTTCCTACTGTTTTTCACAAAGCATTTCACAGGGTATAACAACAAAACCCACAGTCACAGGATTTGAGGTCAATGGGAGCAGATACACCAAAGGGTGGACAAAATAATGCAAATGCCACATGACAAGGACCCATACCTTGAGGAGAGTGGACCATGATTACAAATGCAGCTACACAGGCAAATGAAGCTGAATGCCAATTAGCAGTGTGTGTCAGCTTTAAAAGAGGACTGACAACTGACACGTTTGTGTGAATTTTCAAAGCACTTATCAGGTCCAAAAGGCAAGTAGTTGGTCTCTGAATCATAAATGCAACTGCTAAAATAATAAAAATAAACACAAAAAGGAGAAGCTGTGAGGATCTCAAAAATATTGCCATAATCTTTCAAAACTAGAGCCCATCTTGTGATGGGATTACTTCAGCCATGGTGCAGCATTCTTTGAGTTTAAAGCGAATGTCAGCCAGGGGCGTAAAGTGAGTAGGCCAATGGCCCTTCCCTATTTCCTACACTCCTACTTCCAGCCCCATTGCTTAGACCACACCTATATTCAAACTCAGCCTTAATTTTAATGTCAACTACACAGCTGTAAAGATTTGTGACTATATTTTGCACAGTTGTAATTGACAAAATCTGTCTAACACCTGGCAAAATACCATGGTAGTTCTTGCTATAATAGGTGTCACCAGGAGCACATTTTGCTATGATGACCCACAAGTTCTTTTTACATAGAGACCTCCCCGACCACATTGCTTTCCCAATTTGTGGACGTTTTTGGCTGCTGTTCTGCAATCGTACCTTATATACAGCATGGCGAGGCAGCAAGGCGATATTCCCGCTGTTAACACGCAGTGTAAAGAGGGCTACACAAAGACAAGATGGAAAAAAACCAGCTGATACGATGTTGTTGAAGCTGGTAATAATACAGATATCTTCTTTAATTCTGGGCCACTCGTCCCATGTCTCAGTAGCCCTTTTTAAACAGGAAGTGTGCAAATTTGCAGGAAAGCCCAACCAGTCTTCTTTCAGCATTGGCAGTATAAAATCAAAATCAGGGAGTGCAGCAAAATGCCGCCTACCTACTTTTGTTCATACAGAATGCGCCTTTTTCGGGGCAATGGGGGGCGTGAGCAAGTAACGTGTTACGTAAACAGTGACGTGGGAGGGAAGCCGCGGCTAGTCAGTCCTTTGGCGATTCTCTCATAAGTCGGCCCGTCCTTCACCGTCCCCTTCATCTGGCAGTTAATGGCCTCTTCGTTTGCGAGGACAAGGAGGGTGCACAATTCCTTGTCTCCTCAGTTGCTCATCTTTACAGTATCTGTCAGGTTTGCGTTTCCCTCTTGCTACTAGCTGCTTGCTAATTCCTGCCATCAGCTGTTTCTTGTTTATCCACCGCCAGTGGGTCGCACATGCAGCGTCATCAACAGCTCCTCCCACAAGTCATCAACAGCCACCTACCTTGGCGGAAGGCTGCCTCGTTCTGTGTAAACCAAAAAGGTTCCGCCAATATGTCTACCCTACGAGGCGGAAAATTGGGCACCTTGGATCAACTTGCCAATCTGGCTCTGTGTGTCTAAACACTCGCAGCTTGCCGGCAAAACGGCCCAACATTCGCCGAAAATCTGGCAGTGTAAAAGGGGCTAGTGACAGAAACTTGAAAAGGTAGTACTTCTTGGCAGACAAAGTTGTTGATATTGGAAGATTCTACACATCCCAGGATTATGTTGAGATGTTGCTTTTTAACATCTAATACGAATGCATGGAGACCACAGTAACCTTTGTTTGAGATAAGGAAACATTTTCTGTTTTCTGCTTTCACTGCAACGCCAGAGAAAGAAGGAAGATGGACATGAGTTATACTCTTCTATCCCCCAACAGTTTCTGTTGATGGGCAATGTATCATTCCTTAATTTTTCCAATCAAATACAATTTCCAATCATAATGCCTTTTAAATGTGTTTTTGATTTTGAGTCATCAAAATTCTTCGGGCTAAAAAACAAAATCAGGAAAAGATATTCAGTATATCAGAGCTCAGAGGTTTGGAGACATGAGTGATTATCTGCATACAGATGCAAATTGCCCCAGTGAAACAAGAGGAAACAAATGTGCTTGTCATAAAAATCCATAAAATTATAGCTGTCAAGTGGATGTTTTGGCATATATGATTACCTGCCAATCATGTGTGGCAATGGTGGGTTGTATTTCTTGATCCTAAATGTTACAGTATGTGCACAGCTCGCTCTGCTCTGCCAGCTTCTAATTGATTAGATTTGAGACTGGACCTCCTATTGATTGTTTAAAACATGGTTCATTTCCATTAAACATGCTTATACACATTACACATTCACTTTCTCATTTTTTCCTAATGCGTTTGCTGTGAGTATGTGTGTAGGCTAATATGCATGAAAGTAGCATGTGCAGTGTGTAGTGTGTATAGTGCACAGTGTATAGTGTGTACAGTAAATCTAGTGTTAACCTAACTTAAAAGCAAAATCAAAGGAACACAACAAGATTGCTTGAGTTTTGCAAGGAAGTCAACCAATACCAATGCAGACTCTCATGGTTTTGGTATGAGTCATACACTTTTAAGGCTGTGCCTCATAATCTGACAGTCATTCCAAGTCATCACATATCGCTGCTTTGTCAGTGGACATTCACGTCTACATAGCACATGCTAGGTTTCCTCCTGCATCTGCATCTGATGTTCCAGGACACAGCAACCAACGCTGGGACATCAACAAAAGCATGTGATAAGGTTTAGGCAACAAAAACATATGGTTAGGTTTACGTAATGAAACCAGATATTTAGGTTGAGGCAACAAAAGCATGTGGTTAGGTTTAGGCAACAAAAGCATGTGGTTAGGTTGAGGCAACAAAAGCACATGATTAGGTTTAGACAACAAAAGCACACGGTAGGTTTTAGGCAACAAAAGCAGGTGGTTAGGTTTAAGCACTGAAAGAATGTAGGTAGTTTCAGGCAAGAAAAGTACGTGGTTAGGTTTAGGCAACAAATGCACATGGTTAGGTTTAGGCAATGGAAGCACGTGGTTAGGTTTAGGCAATGGAAGCGCATGGTTAGGTTTAGGCAATGGAAGCACGTGGTTAGGTTTAGGAAATGGAAGCGCATGGTTAGGTTTAGGCAACAAAAGCAGGTGGTTAGGTTGAGGCAACAAAAGCACATGATTAAGTTTAGGCGACAAAAGCACACGGTAGGTTTTAGGCAACAAAAGCAGGTGGTTAGGTTTAAGCACTGAAAGAATGTAGGTAGTTTCAGGCAAGAAAAGTACGTGGTAAGGTTTAGGCAACAAATGCACATGGTTAGGTTTAGGCAATGGAAGCACATGGTTAGGTTTAGGCAATGAAAGCGCATGGTTAGGTTTAGGCAATGGAAGCATGTGGTTAGGTTTAGGCAACAAAAGCACGTGGTTAGGTTTTGGCAACAAAAGCACATGGTTAGATTTAAGCAATGGAAGCACATGGTTAGGTTTTGGCAACAAAAGCACGTGGTTAGGTTTAGGCAACAAAAGGACGTGGTTAGGTTTAGGCAATGGAAGCACATGGTTAGGTTTAGGTAATGAAAGCACATGGTTAGGTTTAGGTAATGAAAGCATTTTGTTAGGTTTAGGCAAAAAAAGCATGTGGTTTGTTTCGAAAAAAACATCAGTTTTTGGCTCAACATTCATATGGGAGGTGAACATTGGTTTGTTGGTGCCATCCACCAGCCCTCCCTTCCGGTCTCTAAGGACTTTTCAGCTCCTTATATTACTTACCCCTTTTACTACTGGTAACATTTCTAACTGATGCCGTCCAGCAGCGTATCATACTGCCACGATACAGGTTCTGTCCAGCTGTGTTACAAACCACCATACCACCATGAAAGGAGGCTTTTGACGTTGGTGTCTGATACAGAAATCAGAATGGACTAGTCTGTATATGTATGGCACATGGAAAGGTAGTGGCCATGAAATTAAAAAACCCTGCAACTTTAGGCAATGGGAACATTTCTTTTAAGGGGTGTTACTGCAAAATGTGCACACTAGTACTCAAGTGCATCTGTTTGTTTTTATGAAGTTCTAAACATATATGTGTGTGTTCTTGACTTCATTCTGTGCTTTTATGATATTGTTACAAGATGAAGAGTTAAACCCACCTACTGTGAATCAAGGAAGTCCCGGAAACAACAAAAGAGAGCAATCATCCAGGACCTCAGCTTTGGCCAGCTGCATATTGTTCGTTTATTCCTGAGAGAGTTTCTAAATCCATAACTTAAACTAAGATAAAAGTGTTTTGACCCTATTGTGGGATGTTTCCCAGTGTCATGCAGCTACTCAGCAGGTGTGCAGAGGGAGGGTGAGTTTCAAAACACACTGCACAGCAGATAGGCAAAGAGGAACATCAACAAAGCACTGCTGCTCTGCACCTCACTGACTGCTCTGACAACCGACAGGGGAAACATTCCCACAGAGAGAAAAAAAAATATGGAGAGAGGGTGTAGAGAAAGAGAAGAGAGATGTAAAGTGAAAGACTGAAAGAGAGGAGAGGGGAAGAGGGTCAACAAAGTGGAAGACAAAGAAAGACAATAAAGATGGAAGAGGAAGAAATATATCTACTGCTTTTAGTCATGTATTATTTCTTGTCAATATGTGTTAACAACACTGAACCTAGGATCACAATTTACATGCCATGCCAGAAACAAGGCAAGTGAAATGTAAGGTTTTGTAAGAAGGAAACAGCAGAAAAAGGGAGGAGAGATACAGGCATAGACACAAAGATACAAGTGTGAACAATAATGGAAACACCTGTATAATCTGTTGTCATAACGTGCTGCAGCTGCACAACAAACACCACATTTGTGAAGCCTGTATGTTCAGTTTTTGCTGCGCCTGTGACAGAGAAGTGGATTCAGCTCAATTTAACAGCTTTTGTTGTTATAGTTTGCACTTTTCATGTGGATTGCATTGTACTGCAAATGCACAGTAGTTTTACGGTAGTACAAACCTAAGCCCCTTCACACTTTGCCTCCAACATTAAGCATTTCTCTTTAACATTTAATGTTTATGGTGAAAACTGCAACATCAAATTAAAAAAAAGCATCTAGGTATTATTAATTTTAGATAACAGTTTAACATTCAAACACTTTACTCTGCCTTATCAAGATTGTGTGGGTGTAGTTTGATCAAATTTAATTGACTCCAGTGTTACTAAATCCTGATTGGTGCTCAGAAGTATGTGACATCATATTTTTCCAACTGAGAAATAGACTAGTGCAGGAATGAGTCCTAAAATCCGGAAATAAGTTAGCATTTTACCATTTCCAGTTCCCTTGTCTCAAAGTCAATGGGTTTTTTTCAATAGGTTTGTGGTTAGATGCCTGAAATAAGGTCTGTGGTTAACACAAGCTTAAGAGAATTTCATGTTTTGTTCTATGACATTGAATGGATCCGTAAATACCCCAATGTGAGTTTTGAAGCTTCTATGTGTCCTAAAAAAATCCAGTTGCTAACAAGTGGCTAAATTAGACTACAGAACCTCATCACTCAGAAGATGGCTTTACAGCCTCGTTGTGGTGGCGAAGTTAGTCGTGCAACCGTAGTGTAGTTCGTTCGTAGCCTCACCTTAGCACTTACTTCTGGAGATTGCATTTACGCATCAAAAATCATAAAAATGGTGTTCATTTGTATACAAATGAAATCCATCCTTACTAAGTTTGTCTTGCTGAACAAACATGTAAGTATTATAAACTTTTGTTTGCCACAGAGCTTATTTTCTGCAATAATCCAAAATCCAATGGGAAAATCCCATAGGCTTTCTGACTAGGGAATCAGGGCAATGCTCACATCCATGGGTAAAAATTTGGCAGCAAGTAGTTTGTTCATGAAGGACTCATCGCTCACAGGAAGACACTAACTGATAATAGGTCATCAGGGACACCATAGGGGCTTTATGCAAATTCGAATCATATAAGTTGTCTGGACATGGGTCACAGAGATGGCTGACCTGGTAGCTAGCAGTCCACGCTGACAACTGACAGAACTATTAATGTTAACTGGGGGGGACCAATGGGTTGGTTGGTTTCAAGATGACAATGTGCCAATATCAGCAGTAACCACTGCATAAGTGCAGTGCAAAGCAGTGGCAACGCGCTAGTCAGTGAGATACACACATGCACTAAAATGCACCTGCGGCCGGACTAGCTTACCACAACAAACCACAGAGAAGCTCGAATTATAACACACATAAAGGGAAAGTAATGTAATTCTCTGCTTAGGAAGCCATCACTCCGCTTTATCTTTACATACCAAATAGTGGTTTACTGCAATATCAATGCACTGAATGTCACATATATACTTTAAACACAAAATTCAATAATATATGACCTTAAACAATCTGTGCTGATTTTAATTAACACATTCAAAAGTAAAAAAGAAAAATAATTAGAACACATTAGGGTCTACAAGTGTTTGTATGGTCGCAGTGATCTGTTCACAAATAAGGATTCAAACATGATGATAGGATCTCATTTATTGTGGACTAAACCTTAAAAGAAAATCTGTCAGGCAGTCCTTCGGTATGGCCCAGGACCCACTTCGTACACATTGCTAAAAGAATGTGGCCATTTGTGGCCCAGATCGACTCCGAATGTAGTCTGAGCAATCGGCTCTTAAGACGCATAGAGGATGCATTTGGTGCATTCACACCTGTACTTAGAGCTGTCCACTTCAGATTCAGATTCAGATTCAGATGTATTTTATTCATGCATCAAGGAACATAGTGATAATTTGCAGAATACAGTACACCGCGTAACGGACATGAAAGGGAACCCCAATAAAGCAAGGAATGCTTGTAGTAGGGGACTCAGGAACTGGGTGTGATCACACAAGATGCATGTTAATACCAGGTGTACACAAAGAATCAAAAGTGGACTGTTTACCTGCCGTTTAAACATAATCGGTCAATACTACTTGGACTACAAATGGAAACCAGAATGCTTCCAATACCAAAATCTTGTCCTGTCACCTAACTGATTTTGTATACATGTACAGAATCTGTTTATAGAAATTAAGCACAAGCTAACAGCAACAGCAAGGACTGTTAAATGGTTTCCTCACACTGACGCCAAAATGGCTTGACTTGTTGTTAAACCCATTAATTACTGTCAGGTAAAAGTAATTGAGTGATTCTACTCTTACTGTGTGTGTGCAGGCAGACTCTCACCAGCTGTTCCAGGTGTGGAGCTCACACTCCCACAGCAGTAGACTCCTATGATGGTGAATGAAATGATAGGGTTGCTTTCTTTTTTTTTGCATATAGAGCAGGAAGTGAGATCTGATCACACAACCCATTCTCAGTCCCAAGACGTCAAATACTGTCACTTTGTCAGTGATCTCTCTTGGTGGCGGTATGAAATACACCGGCCTACAACTACTGCAGTATAAAGAGTAAGAAATTTCAAATATATGTATATATATATATATATATATATATATATATATATATATATACATATATGTACATATATATGGTGGGAGGGAGGGGTGGTGGAAGGGAAAAAAAAAATATGGAGTTTCACCTGGGAGCCCACTGTTTCTTTCCTGTAGGGACATATGTCACGTGACGTAATTTTAAGCAAAGCTATGATGTTTTTTTTCTAAACCTAACCATGGATGTTGCCTCATTTCAATGAAGTAAACACACCTTGTAAATTCATTTTAAAAAAATGTATTTAATGAGCAGAAACTGTACATTTCCTGTGAAAACAGAAGTGTATTTTGAAAAGACACAATGCATATAACAGTTGTAAATTGACACGCTGTCCCTGAATATCCAAAACTAACACAGGAGGGTACCTTGTACCTTGTTGCTTGGTATTTGATGTGTTGGGATGAAAAACATATTGGATAACAAATGATAACTTGAGAAGCATATGGGGACGCACTCTAATGGCAGAAGTGAAAGAGTTAGAGTTGTCCATTTGTAATCAGACAGGCTGTTTTCCTACACAAAGCAATACAACCAAATTTGTACATCCCATGAATTTTGAGAAGCTGTGATCACGTGACCAATGTGCTGATGGGGGTAAACAAGGAAGCAGTCCCGAGCGCTTGTAAGGAGGCAGCCAGACTTTTCGGGACGCTGGAGTCGCATGTTTGGAGCTGTGTGAACTTTGAGTCATTTCAAGGTACGCCCTCACCATGTTTCTTTTCCTAAACCTAACCTCAGTAACTTAATTTGCGTAAACCTAACCGCCGCAATTTTACGTTAATTATGTGACTGTATGTTAAGGATGTAACATCATTTCTGGGGTGCTAATTTGTAGGATATCATACGAACTGTTGTGCATGCATTTTTCATAGGATATCATATGAAACGTTCTATGAGGATACATTGAATCAGATCACCCAAGATGCATATTAATACCAGGTATAAACAGGCTCTGAGTAGCACCACATGGGAGTGAGCAGAGGGACAGGCCACCGATCATCGCTGCTGAAATGTATCAACAAAGCAGTGTGAGAGGAGCATGCTCCACTGTTTGCCCTCCCACACCTGAAGGCGATGGGATACATGGAAGAAAAGAAAAAGTGTAGAAAGAGAGGGTTGACAGAAAGCAGGAGTAAGTGACCCCCTTACCCTCCCACTCCTCCTCCTCCCTCTCAGAATAAAATCCGGTGCCATAAAATGTAAGAGCGGGCAAACAGCTCCTCCCCAGCTTGTCGGGGAGTTTGTTTTAAAGTGGAAATGAGGCTGATGGCGCACTTGGCGATTAGCCCCGCGGCTAACATGAAAGGAGAGGAAAAGACAGCTGCTAATTTTCTCCTTTGACCTTTGGCTCCCACTGGTATTTCATACAAACGCTGATTTATGGAGGAGACTAACAGCTCACTGCTACTGGAGGGATTAATGTAAGAGAAAGAGGGAGGGAAAGAAAAAGAAGCTGACCCCAAGGACTCACAGTATCTCAATTCATTCATTTCATCTTTTTGTTTCTATTGCTGTCCTTTTTACTTCACATGTCCTTCTCCTCTCACCCATATCTCTTTGTCGATTTTCCTTTGTTTCTCTGTCTGCCTGCCTTAGTGGATTTTCAACTCTTTATCTTTTTTCCATCTTTATTTGTAGTCTGTGTCTGTCTGCATTTGTCCTTCATCCTGCCCATCCTTCCACCCATGTTCTTTCTATATATCCACAATGAAATAACCGCTTACAGCACATTAGGTACATGTATGAGACTCCTCTTTGCTGTGTCACACTAATTATCATTATAAACTAGCTGTCTAAAAACAAACCCAGACATCGTGACGCCCTGTGGTGCAAAAAAAAGAAAGATGACACCCTTCTCCTAGCGGAAGATCTTTCTCATTCACTGCGTGGTGCTCAGGTGTGAATATGAATACACGTTGTGTCCCAGCACTTTAGCTGCAGGGAGATCCCATAAAAGTCAGTTTCATGCAAAACCAATGTATGGATGGCTCCCATGTATGGAGGCCCTGAAATGCCTCTGGGGCATCGGAGACCCAGGAAGTGTAGATCCGGCAGCACATTTCCTTCTTCCCCTCCTCTCTTTCTTCTATTGCCCCTCTTCTGTTCCCTTGGTTTGCCAAAGGGGGAGAGAGGTGCAGGCAGGGAACAATTTAAAAAAGCCATCATTGGAAAACCCCACTTCAAACATTCTGGATGGATATTAGCCTGCAAATCACAGTACAATTGTTCCTGTTATGCATTGAGTGGAACTATCCAATGCCTAAGATAAACAGTTACATGAAACAAAAATTGTGTTTACATGAACAACTGCTACAGATCCATGTCAGCATTTCACTTGTGGAGGCTGAAAAATTATTCCAACAAGTCATTTAGCCTTTATGACTAATTTGTCTTAAAACAAGGTAAAAGTTTGGTAATGCTGTGACAACAGTTAAAGTGGCTCAAGCTGTTGCCTTGGTACCCTTTTTGGCATATCGGTGTTGCAGTCATTCTAAGGACCCTGACACACCAGGTTGACTGTTGGCCGTCGGTCAATCAGTACATTTACATGCACAGTTAAGTCGAGCTATGGTTATAGAACAACTAGGCCATTTAATTGGACTACTGTCCTTGTCCCACTATACAAGTGCTGGAGGGGAATCGATTTATTAACCGAAGTATGTCCGACGCTACGATAAGTGGCCATAAGCCCCCTTTCATCTTGTTAGTATTGGACCTTTTTCCGGTTGACCTATTACGTTACAGAACAAACAAGAGACAGCTAGCGGCAAACTGGTACTATGGTGGACAACTTTAAAGCTCTGTAAATATTGTCTGTCAAAAAATGTACAGCTCCAGATGTAAATTTCCCCATGTAGATTTCGCCATGTTGTCATGGCTTCTTCTTCTGTTACGCATTTAACGCTATTCGACTTTCAGGTCAAAGCCCGGTGCAAAAACTGTGGAGCACGCTCAGAGTGCCTAAGCCAGTTTTGGTCTGACTGACAGCATACATGCGGGAGTAATTCAACTCCCAATTGCATTACCTGGGTGTGTTAGTCCGACTTTAAGATATTAGATTTAGTACAATTTCAGTCGGCCTAACATGTTTACATGTATTTCAAAAATCCGGTTTTAGTTGGACTGACACAATTCTCTAACACATGACGCAATTTCTCTAATGTCATGTAAACATACTGAATGTCAAGCCCATTGGAGATTGTCTGTCACCCTAGTTTTGTGTTTTGTCCTGCACCATCTGCGCTAGTCTGTCCTTATCAGTCGCTTTTCAGCTGATTCACTTGTCAGTGGCTTTTCAGATGAACCAGTAGCAGAGCTGGTGGAGCCCTTGGATAAGAGAAATCCCTCTGATTGGAAGTGCACGAGAAGAAAAAAGCATGTGAAAAAGCAACAGTCGGCCCTCTGTTGACACCACTTTTTCAATGTCAGTTTGGTGTGTCAGCCTAAAAAGCTGTCTAAATTTTTGATACAAATTTCATTCTTATGTCAGTTCTCACAGATATGCTTCATTTTAAACCAATGTAGCAGTCTACAACCATGTAATGGCCTTCTTTGCATTCATTTTTTTTTTTCATTCATGATTGGATGTACATAATTTTGTATTAGATTAGTTCTGTCAAGCAGCATCTGAGTGCAAGTATGTAGTAAATATAAATTCTGCTTCAGTTTGAAGGCTGCACATTGATGACAGTATAAGTGCCTTCTAAACAGAATGAATATCTCTGAGACATCTCACGAATAGCTGTTGCAAACCTTATCCCCAAAAGAGTTTTTAAAAATCTGCATCTTTTCTTAAGTGTGTCGTTTCAGGGTGCAAACATCATGTTCAGTTTAATAAACACTGGCACAATGGGGAGGTGGGGGTTCCGATTTTTTATTTGAGACTCTTGCATATGTCTCTGGATCTCAGTTCAGGTTTACATGTTTCACAACAAATCTATAAATGAGCATTCATTACTTGGAGTAAGACCAGCAGAAGCAGATCACAGCAAGAAAATCCCTGTGAGCGCTGGAAACAGGACTAATAATCTTTGTTTGTAATAAATAAGGTCTTAGAACTCAGTAATAGATCACATACTGTATAAGTAGTAATGTACTAGCAATGGTTAAAATGAAGTTACTTTCATTGAAGCAATAGTTTGATTCTTCCAAGAAATTCCCTTAACATTAAAATACAAAACAAAGCTCAGTGTTCCAAGACAAAACACATCAGTAACACACACAAAAAAAAAACATACAAAGATGTGAAAAAGTCACAACAAAAGCAGCTCGTCAACAGTCAGGCACAACAACCAAGACAAAAGGCAGATGTGCAGCACATTGAATACAAGTAACCAAGCATTTTAAATATCAGAGTAGCTGCTCTTCCAGCTTAAGGGTGAAAATTGTACTCCTGTTCTTTTGGACTATAATGTGAACATGAAGGATACATGCATTCCCCAACAAGAGCCAAGACTGTGTGTCCCTTTTTACATTGCGTCTTCAAGGTGGGAATTTCACACCATTATTCCATCTCGTCATGCTGTGTAAAAGCCCAGACACACCAAACTGACTTCAGAGAGCAAGCGGCAACGAAACCCCCTTGCTGCATCACGATGTTGCCAGTGTATTGGCCAAAAAGTTGCACGTGAACACACTGCAAAGACTACAGCTGATGGCCAACCAACATGTATGCTCTGCGCCTGCATGAGGGGAATAAACTCTCTATACCAGTTGACAGCGGTACTCTGTAATTGTCATTCAAAAAGGGAAAGCGATAGACTATCTTGACGCTAGTTAGCCTGATAGCACAACACAATTCAATGTTGAAAGAACAGAGCACATTTGCTGTGCTCCAGTGAAAAACAACACAATCCATCAGGAAACGTTTGTGCTTAAGTGTTCAATGGCTAAAGAAAAATAATCTGACCTTATGCAACAAGTTTGTTTTGCTCTCACTCCCTCTTGACTTTAGCTCTTTGTTTACTTTCCTCACTTATGTTTCTCTTCTCTTGCTCTAAGCTGAATAGAGTGATTCCATTCATCATTTTAAAAAGTGGCTGTTAGCAGTTAGCAGCTCACTTAAAGAAAAATGTCAGTGGCTGAAAATGTCTGGAAATAGGGAAAACAATGAGTACTGGGAGCTCCTTCCCACCAAGCAGAGGATGAGATCAGCCGCCACATAACAGAAACAGTAAATGATTGTTATTGCCATGTTATGCCATTGCTATTGTTTAGAAAGCTCTGTATTTGTTATTTGTCACACTAGAGGCCAACACTGTTGTATTATATGTCACACCTGTCACACCTCCTTTGCTTCCGTGATGCTGGCATGCTGTCTAAAATTACACACTGGAGCAGCATCATGTCACGGTTGTTTGATTCTGTGCAAAAATGCAAAGGAGGTGTAAAGACGAGACTTTGTAGTGGCCCTATAGTGCCATCTCTGTGTAAAAAGGGCTTGTGTTAGTGATGCCAGTTCCATCGGTTTTCTCTTGATATTATTCCAAAAACAAAATCTCTCTGGTTTATAGCTTCAGGAATTCTCCAAAATAACTAAACTAACAAATACATGATATTTATGCTAATAGTTAAATTTTTTTAGCTTCTTTAGGAGATAACTGGCAGTGTTTAGACAAAAAATAAATAAATCAATATAAAAAGTACAATATAATTCAATTATAGCTACTTACTATTACTAATAATCTCAAAACATTATAACCTACGTATATATAAGGGTATTAACAATGGACTAAACTGAACAATATTCACACACTGCATGGTTCCAACTGTATCTCTCTCTCTCTCTCTCTCTCTCTCTCTCTCTCTCCACTTTTTGTTCTAACCCTCTGGGTTTCATTCAGAGTTCAAGCAGGTCATTAGCAGAGTGATTACAGTGGGAGAGAGGGCACCCATTAAGAAAATGCAAGTGTGTGTGTGTATGTATGTGTGTGTGTGTGTGTGTGTGTGTGTGTGTGTGTGTGTGTGCACATGTGCCTGTGTGTGATCGTCATGTGAATGTGTGCATGCATGTGTGTGCCTAACTGTGATCACAATGTGTGTGTGTATCAATCACTCCAGTGTGGGTGACGACGAGGAGCTGTTTGTCTTTCTCATAAAAGGGAAAGGGATCAAAAGAGCTGGTCTACCAGCTGGACCTTCAATCACACAGGGACAGCGTGACTTTAGAGCCCTGGGCAGCTGGAGCTCTGGGGACTAATGGTGCGAGTGTGTGTGTGTGTGTGTGTGTGTGTGTATGGGTGGGTGTGTGTTTTGAACCTTTTTAATCACAATCCTTGCACATTTTCCATTTCCATACTCTACTTTAAAGGCTCATTCGTTTCTTAACAACATGAGAAATATTTTCATAGTTTTTTTCCCATAATTTCTTGATCAGTCATGACAACATTGTACTTAAAAGTTGTTGAGATCTGAGAGTCAATAAATATGCTCTTTATTTAGCCAGATTATATAATTAGCTTTATCTGGAGATAAAACTGAAAAAATAATAGTGCACCTGAAATGTGGCGAATATCTTATTTGTATTATTGATTAATCTGCCAATTGCATTAATAGCTTGTTGTACAGAAAAAAATAGTGAAACAAGCTCATGACAATTTTATAGAGCCCGAAGAGGTACATCCTCAGGTTGTTTGTTTTGTCTGAATCAGCACTCCAGATCCCCAATGCATTTCATTAACTATCATATGTGACAAGAAAAGCACCAAATCTTTACTACTGAGAGGCTTAATTTTTGGTTTTATTGCTTGAAAAATGACTGAAACATTATCAACAGTCATTATCAAAATAATTGCAGTCATTTTCTTTCAATCAGCTTATCAATAAATTGACTAATTGTTGCAGCTGTGGGTCAAAGTTGAACCAAAAAGTCGATCTGTAAACTTTGATGGATGTTCACAATGGGCAGGTTAGATAAGCATTGTTTAAGTATGTAGGATTTAGGGGGATATATCGGCAGCAATGGAGATTAATATAAAAAAGTATGTTTTCTTTAGTGTATAATCACTTGAAAACAAGAATTGTTGTGTTTTTGTTACCTTAGAATGAGCCTTTTATATTAGTGATGTACAATAATATCAGCATGTCATCGGTATCGGCCAATATCGGCTTTAAAATGAATTATCAGAATAGGCAAACATGCTTTTTCATATTTTGCACAATGAATGAATATTACATACATTGAAACGTATTGTATTTCATGTCTCCATCTGCTGGTGGGCCATCATGATAAGAGTATGCATGCATAATATGATGTTAATTCCACTACAGAAGAGACTTGAGGATCACTAAAATTAGATGGAGAAAAGTGGATATATCGGTATCAGTTATCAGTCAAATGAGTTGTTACTTATCGGCATATCGGATATTTGCAAAAAATCCAATATTGTGCATCCCCAGTTTATATCTAAATAGGGAGTGGGTCCTCGTTTATAGGGAGATCGCCATGTTCACTGCCATATTTCTACAGTTGCTAATAATGGACAAACCAAATACTGGCTCTTGATCATGTTGTGTTGGCCACCACAGTCCTTCTGCAATGACCTAGTCTCGCGTCACCAGGCTCTTCACGTACGGCAAAGAGCCTGGTTTCCATTCACTCTGAATTTTGTCTGGATTCTGGTTCCGGTCTAGAGAGCGGATCGGAATTCACCAAATCCACCAAAGTAAAAGTGTTCACCAAAGTAAAACTTTAAATTCTGGCGCACCATCGATTTCCGTCTCCGGTTTAGTACGATATTGTTGTTGTTGTTGTTGTTGTGGTTGATACAGCATGCTACATGGCGAGCATCACGCAGTTTTCCACTCTCTTCTGCCCCCACCGCCCCAGACTTTATCGAAAAAATGCATTTACGAACTACAGGTATAATGTACAAAACTAGGATCAAGTGCCTATTAAATAAAACAGACAACTGAAATAGACAATAACTTGCAATACAATTAAATACAATAAAAGAAAAAGGTTAACTTAATGGCTTGGGGCTTTTCTTGTAAATTATATTCTTTAAATTAAAGTTTCACCGCATTTTTATTAGCTTGGTGCTTTTATTTTGACGGAAAGGCGCATCCATCGAATTCCGGATCCTGTCTCTCTCGCCCTGGTTCCGGTTGCCTACCAAAACGGCCACTAAACGGCCCCAGACTAGCAATGACCAGCGTCGGAAAAAACACTGATTTGTAACGTGAAACTTTTTTTTATCCAATACTACTTTTACATCTAAATATGATGCGCTAGGTATCCTCCTGCGTCTGTCGCTGACCTTATGGACCACCATGTCAATTCACGTTTCATGCAATGTGTCTTTAAAATACACCTTGGTTTTTACAGGAAATATGCAGTTTCCTCTCATTAGATATATATAAAGTCTTTTTCAAAATAAACTTACAATGTTGGTAAAACACCTCATATTTACGTTTATTTCCTTGTGCAATAAAAGAACATGGCTAGGTTTAGGAAAAAAACATCATGATTTAGCTCTACATTCACACAGGAAGTGAACAGTGGGATCCAGGGTGAGAGGCCAGGGTTTTGTCGGATCCATCCACCACCCCTCCTGCCCACCCTATAAGGACTAAGCAGTATTTGATGTGTTCGGAATGAAAACGGGCTATTTATTCAGTGTTTGTTTTGCAGAGGAAGAGACCTCTGTGGGTACTTCAGCACCAGGTAAAAACTCTCTGAATATCTGGATCTGAAGTTATCAGAGAAAAACGGTGAGCACAGTGGGCAAGCCACCGTTCTCTGACATGCCAAACAGTGTCAGAGAAACACTGATTTGTAACATGAAACTCTCTTTATTTAGTGTTTTTACCGTTTTTTATCACCTGGTCTGTTTGTTTTGGAGAGGACGAGACCTCTACTCCTAGTTATACCTCCTGAACAATGAACACTGAATGAACTCTAACCAGGAAAAGTTTAAGTTGGTTGCATTGTGTTGAAAATCAAAGACTGTATACAACAATGGAAGTTGCTACCATATCATCACCCATTGATTTGTGGACTCCAATTTTGAAGCCTTGAATTCAGTATTTCGGCCATTGCCAACTTGTTTTTTTGGAACCAGAAGTGACCATATTTAGATGAGAGGCTGGAGCTGTTAAGAAGCGAGGGGTGGATCTGACTCGTAGACTGTTGTTAGGGCCTCATAGACAACCTGTCAACTAAGCGGCCCCACCCTTAAATATACATAACTTTGGGCCTTAATAAAATATAAACAGGTGAGATATTAAAAAATTCAACCCCTGTACAGTTGTCATGAATGTTGAAATTAGCTATAGAGACCAAAACCGGTTTTTGTACCAGGCAGTAACATGGGGGTCTATGGGGATTGACTCTGTCTTGGAGCCAGCCTCAAGTGGTCATTCAATGAACTGCAGTTTTTGGCACTTCTACATTGACTTTGTTTCTGAGCCTCAGAGGTTGTCACTTGTTTAAAACCTGTCTGAGCATCTGATGGTTATTGCTCTGCCATGTAATCAGTTTTTTCATATCAGAATGAACTTGGCAGTACAATGTTGTTGTGCAATATAGAAACACTGATCAAAACTATGAAAATAAGACACAAGTTGAAATAAAGTGGAATTGTTCTTTAATTTGATTTTGTAAGATGTCAGAAGATAGTAGCGTGACAGCAGGACTAAGACACCAGGGGATTATTCCTTACACTAGCAAATGTGACGAGATAATCACAGCATCTTGGGTTCCAGCCTGGCCCAGGACCTTTGATGCATGTCATCTCCCATCTCTGTCTCCCCGTAATGTCTGACACTTCTCTACTATCTTCTCTACTATGCAAATATGACATTAATAATAATAATAATAATAATAATAATAATAATAATAATTATAATAACTCTATTTTTATAGCACCTTTCAAAACAACTGTTACAAAGTGCTTCACACATAAAACAATTAAAAGAAGCAACAATCAACAAGCACAACAACAATTATCAAGCAAAATCACAATCAGGAGTCAACCATTTAAACAAAGGCCATGCGATAAAAGTAAGTTTTGAGAGCTGGTTTAAAAGTAAGAAGTGAATTTTCATGTCTGAGTTCCTCAGGTAAGCTGTTCCAAAGGGTTCGAGCTCTCACAGCAAAAGCCCTGTCACCAGTCATGTACCATAATCAAGCTTTTCAAGCAAATCATACTGGAGATGAATTGTCTGAAAGTTTGAATATTACAACCCACTGACTACAAACTCGACGAACCTTTGAAGCCGTAAACATGTACTTACCAATTGCTGCATGTAAGCTTCATTCTAATGATGTGTCCTCCAAAACATCAGCCACCACCTGTAAGAAGCAAACACAAAATTATTTATTTAGAAGTAAACAAATTACAAATCCTCTTTTTTTTTCGTTTTATGACTTTTCGCAAATTGTATCATCTACAGTTTGTTCCCACACTGATGCTCATGTGTTGCTGGCTCTGCAGCCCAGTGAGCTGTGGGATCATCTGATCATCTGAACACAGACCTGAGTGTTTAGCTGCATGTTGTCAAATGAACAGGAATGCACAAGCTACTGCAACCAGAGCTACATAGATGAGGTGAAAGCTCACAATCCCTGCACATTATTGGAAAGACATTCCACAGACATAACTTATTGTATTTCCTCTCAAAGCCTCCTCAGAGCTCCAAAGTTCCAAAATGTCACCCTACTTGTTTTTCTGACGATACAAATCACCTCTCTGCTTTACAAAGGAGAGAGGATTTCACCTGGGTGTGTGTAAGCGTATACATGTGCACATGTGGGCGTGTATGAATGGGTGTATATATGAGTGCATACATCAAGGCAGGATCAAAGCTGCATGAGAGTTTTAACATTTTGACACGCCTGTTTTAACTGCCAGGTTGACAGTTTTTTTTTTTTTTTCTGGGAGCCTTGTCCATACTGTCCTATGTTCTCAAAAGAGGCTCTAATATTTATGGTGTGATTATAAAATGTATTATGTTAATCTGTTCTGTACGACATCTATTGCACATCTGTCCGTCCTGGAAGAGGGATCCCTCCTCAGTTGCTCTTCCTGAGGTTTCTACCATTGTTTTCCCCAGTTAAAGATTTGTTGGGGGAGTTTTTCCTTACCCGCTGCAAGGGTCCTAAGGACAGAGGGATGTCCTATGCTGTAAAGCCCTCTGAGGTAAATTGTTATTTGTGATATTGATTGATATAAATAAAATTGAATTGAACTGAATTAAACACAATGATTTTTTTATGTCATGTTCCAACACACATGAATAAAAGTCCAGTGGTGACTGTTAACTTACAGCACACATGGCTTGGTTTCTCGCATCTTTTTTGTTCCTCCCATTTAAGCAACAGTAAGGCCTCATTTACACCGCAAGTGATGCGTTTGCATAGCGCTTGCAAAGCGGCCCACAAGCGTAGCGGCAGCACACGTGTATTCACACCAAAACCGAACAGACACGTTGCGCAGTGGCAACTGCTGTCCCATCAAAATACAAACCACACCCAAACAGTTAGTGGCGGTAGTGCACCGTGTTTACAAATCTCTAATAAACCCCAAAGAAGAAGAATTGAGTTTGGACCCAAAGCCCAGGGTGGACAGGTTCTCTCGCCAGTGATTATTCCAATGCTTTGAGAATTAATATTTAGCACTACAAATGGATAAGTAGTCTTTGTCTGCTTTGTATTACTAGCCTTTGCACAAAAAGCCCATTGGTCTCGGTGTATACGGTGGCCGAGAGAGGTCACAACACACGCAAACACAAGATTTTTTGTTGAATACAGCAACCATTCGCTCGCGACACGCAAAAAATTGGCGTCTCTTCTATTTTCGAGCTTGCTCACGAAAGCAGCACGACTTGAGCAGCGCGTAGAACGGATGCGGTGTGAATGCTCTAACCTGTTAACATGCTCGCCGAAATGAAAACGCGCTATGCGAACGCATCGCTTGCGGTGTAAATGAGGCCTAAAGGTTAACCACATGTATTCCCACTGCAAAACTCAAAAGTGTAAATAGTAAAGGAGTGAGTCAAGTAACAGCTACAGGTGCACATGGGAGAAGGTTGTCTTTCTGGCAGAAATGTTTTTAACCCAAACCATGATCTTTTCCCTAAACCTAACCAAGAGGGGTTTTCTGGCAGAAAGCCCTGAAGGCAAACTTCCCCCAGCAGCACTACAGGTGTGGTTTTGGTGTGTGTGACGACACGTAGAGGAAACTGTTTGTTCAAACCAGCAATGGTGGATCAAGGTAAGCATCAATACTGTAATAGCATCAGTTATATCAGAACTGGAGAGTATTTCTTCGTTGAAAGTAGAGCAAAGAACTGCACTGAAAGCCTCTGTTGACAGAAAAGATGCTTTGGCGCTTCTCCCAACTGACCCGTGATAGACAGATGGTTCATCCTATTAACTGTACTTTTGAAAGCGCCTACCATTTTCCAAACAGTTTCCAGTGATGATCTCTCAGATGGTTCAGTGTCAAAAACCATGTGGAGCATCAGGTTTGCATACAACACGGTATGTCCTTTACAATCCTCACTCTGGATAAGAAAAAACTCCACCCTCCAAAAAAACTATTAATAAGGCAAAATGGAAGAAACCTCAGGTAGAGAAACTGTGGAGGGATCCCTCTCACAGGAATGACAGATATGCAATAGATCCATGTGTACAGAATAGACAAACATAATGAAATTACAATATAGACAATCCATAAGACAAAACAGCCCATTCTCATTCCGAAGTCGTCAAATACCACCACTTTGTCAGTGAATTTGGCGTCAGACATGGATGCCAAAAGCCACCTTTGTGGCGATATGATACATTGCCAGACGGCGCCTGTTGCATGAATATGATATGTGGACAGGCAGCATCAGTTCATAACACAGCCAGATGATACGCCGCTGGATGGCATTAATTATTCTTATTTTAAAAAATACTGCCAGTAATAACGCAATATAAGGAGCTGGAAAGTGCTTATAGGGTGGACGGGAGAGGAAGCGGATGGGTTCAACAAACGAATGTCACCCTGGAGCCTGGTGTTTACTTCCCCGTATGAATGTACAGCCAAATCATGATGATTTTTTTCTAAACCTGACCTCATGCTTTTGTTGCCTAAACCTAACCATGTGCTTTTGTTGACATCCTGGTGTTGGTTGCGGCATTTAAGAATGTCAACAGCAGACACAGGAGGATGCCTAGCACATAATATGTAGACGTGAAAGTCCTGACAAAGCGGCGAAATGTGACAACTTGGGATGAGAACAGTTAAGTTGACAAATATACACAATAGCTACAGTAACATTATGGATTTTCTTACCTAACACAAAAAGAGAAGAATTAAAATTCAATTCAACATTAATTTAGCAGGGACTGCATTAAATATTACCCCAAAATCTGCATTAATATCCAAACCACATGGGCCATTTTAGAATCACTTGAAAAAAGTCAAATCTTTTCCTATTTCAACAGACACACTACTAAGTAAAGTATGCTTGAAGAGAGTAGCTACAAAGGTAAAACCAACAAATCTTTGAGACATCTGTGTTTGTGTACTTGAGCCTGAGACATACTGAAGGTAATATAACCTGTTGAGGATACAAGGAGTGGGTGCATCTTTGTCTGTGTGTATGTCATGACATCACCCAGTCTGTTCCCGACGTTTTTCAAGGACTTAGTGGGTAAACAGGTTGTGAGACAAGGTTTCAAAACCACAGATCAAAGGAGGAGGTGTGTTACAAATGAGGTGAATTACAGTGTAGGAAAGAGATAACCGGTGTGGCGACTACACTCCTGCCAAAAACCTTTCTTATAAACTCCTTCAAAGGTGGGAGAGAGGTTGACGCAACATCTAAATATGTTCCACTGTGTGTTTATGTAAGCCGCTCTGTTGTTACCTTGTATGTCCAGTTTTAGTGGAGGATTGAGGGATTATAATATGTCCTCTATAGATTTAGAACATTTTGAAGTCAAGACTCAGACAAACCTTTCAAAGCCTGTTGTGTTATTTCAAAAATGCATGGTCACCAAAGTAAAACTTAGAATAGTGAGAAGTTGGTGGAAGGTTTTTTGACCCTGCAGCAGTGATAGCTAAATGCATGGAAGCAGCTTGGGAATGGTTTCAGACACATTCTTTAGGCAGCCTCAAAAAAGGTTGCTTTTTTTTTAGTCCCTTTGGAATCTGAATGATATTTCAGTCAAAAGGCAAGAGCAAAAGCCTGTGGTTGTGTGGGTGAAATTCGGATACCATCCAATGTTCAAAGCCTTGAAATACATATGCCACACAATGTTAAAGCATTCCTTTTCACAATTTACAATGCATAAACATGATGGTTTACAGAGGCCTGGGGTGATTATTTGCACAGAGGTCTAGTTTCAGCTATTTCAGGTTTCCTTGAGGCTGCCCTGTGATTCTGCCCCACAAAGTGATTCTTGAAAGTGTTAAACCACAGGCCCCCCAGTCTTGGTGAACACCAAACACTGACTGTTTGGAATTCAAATATCCAAAAGAGATTGTCCAGACAGCACGAGCTGCAAAGAGCAACTCACGCCTGTATGAAAAGAAAATAAACTATTTAGGCATTGATGTTGTCTTGTACCACAAATTCCTTCATCCATTCCTCTAATATGACAGTGTTTCACACATTTCTGATATTTATGATTGAGAGAGGTCTGCTTAATAGGGGTGTAAAGGTTCACAATATTCGGTTCAGTTCAGTTCAGTTCAGTTTGACATGATACAGCGGTGTCACAGTTCGATACTATATATATGCATATATATATATATATATATATATATATATATATATATTGGGGATTTTTTGTTTTGTTTTTTTGTGCAAAGCAAGGAATTATGGTGTGGCTGAAATAAGCTCGTTAAAGCCTGTGAACTGTGTAGTACACAATTGTAGAGTTAGACCGTTAAACTGTCTTTCATAATTTCTGTTTCCAGGATTTTTTGGGTGGGCCTAAAAGCCTGCTCAATGACGCACTTGAGCTCTCCTTAACGTAACTACTATATAAATACAAGGTTACTACTGACATTAGAGCGCATAGTATCAGTGTCATTTCTTTTGCCCACTGTGTGTCAGCGGTGAGTTTGCCTTACCCCATGAGCTCTCTGAGCTCTTTCAGTCTAATAAATACATGAGTAAACATCTCTGTTAAATGCCACATCATATAAACACAAGCTAAACAGATGTCACTAATGGACCTTTCAGTCTCTCTGGCTGAATTGGCTACCCAGCTTGCCGACAGTTAGTGCTCACCACTGTGGGTGTGTGCTTTGTGATAACGTTAACTGCTGAATGAGAGGTTATAGCCCATAGCCATGCAGCGACTATCGTTCCCTGGTTTGGGGGGTTTGTGCTGTGAAACCATGTGTGTGCTGCTGGCTTCACTGCTAAAGAGAGTCGGTGGCTGCGTGACGGCTCGTGTTGTGGCTCAGGGATTGTGTATGTCACTGTGCCACTGACTAAGGTGGTAAAGAGAGACCTAACAACCACAACTTTCACGTAAGATTATAAAGCCAAACCCTGTTATTTTTTCCTAAACCCAACCACGTGCTTTTGATGCCTAAGGCCAACTAAGTTGTGTGTTGGCAAAATGTAACCACGTGCATTTGTTGCTGAAGGGAAAAAAGACAGTTCTCGGTGTTGTACCGACACAGAGACTGTATGCAAACAAGTTGGCAAGTCCACGATGAAACGTTGATATGCGATGAGGTCGGAGTGAGAATGTGTTGGAAAAATGCCATTTCAGTGTCAGAATGTCTAGATGGGTTTGGGCTTGTGAAAAATGGATCCAATATTTACTCCAGTGACTATTGGGGCGAACGGGACGGACATAATCTGTACTCACATTCACTTTTCTCATTGGGATGAATGGAGTTAGGACTGCTGCTACTCTCCTAAAGGGGTGAAGCAATGGCTAAATCCATGTGACCCAAGCCCTTTTTAGATAGGAATTGTGCAAATTTGCAGGAAAGCCCAATCAGTCTTCTTTCAGCATTGGCAGTATAAAACCAAAATCGGGTAGTGCGGCAAAATGCCGCCTGCCTACTTTTGTTTATACAGAATGTGCCTTGTTCGGGCCAATAGGGGGCGTGAGCAAGTAACAAAATGTGTAGCTCAGCGTGTGACGTAAGCAGTAACATGGGAGGGAAGCCACGGCTAGTCAGTCCTTCTGCGATTCTCTCATAAGTTGGCCCGTCCTTCACCGTCCCCAGCTGCTCATTCCTGCTATCAGCTGTTTCCTGTTCATCCATCACCAGCGGCTCGCACATGCGGCGTCATCAACAGCTCCTCCCACAAGTCTTCAACAGCCCCTCCCGTTGCAGAAGGCCGCCTCGGTCTGTTTAAACTAAAAGGGTTCCGCCGATATGACTACCCTACGAGGTGGAAAATTGGGCACCTCGGATCAACTCGCCAATCTGGCTCTGTGTGTCTAAACGCTCGCAGCTGGCCGGCAAAACGGTCCAACATTCGTGAAAAATCTGGCAGTGTAAAAGGGGCTACAGATACAGGAAATGAATTGTAAGTGGGCCATCACCAAAGTGGCTCCAAACATCAGATCTGTAGGTTATCAGAGGATCTTCAATTTCTGATCTGGTAATGATCTGTGTAATGGTCTCTTTAGTTTGGGGGTGGGAGGGGCAAACACCTGTTCTTTCCCATGGGGTGCCTTCTTGAGTGCAGTGGCACTAGGAACATTATATTAAAGACAGTTTAAGCTGTATATTTTATTTTCCAAAAGTTCAATGTATCGTTTGGTTTGTTATGTGTACCACAACAAAAGTCTCATACTGAATGGTTCAATAAGAATATGTGTATTGTTTCACCCCTACTGCTTAATATATAAAGGGAAGCACCACTTCTGTGATTTCTCATAGAAGAGATAACATACAAATCACATACTGTGTAAGTTAAAGTCTGACAAGTTGCACCTTAAAACTCGACTTTGCTCTGGGTCATGTATTCATGGCACCGTCTTCCTGCACATACAGAACATGAACTTACTGTCAGCAGCTCTGATAACACAAGAGAGAATGCACCAATTTCTCATTTTTCAAAAGTTGTGAAAAACCTAAGCAGAGCAGCATCTCCACAAGGGCCCCACTGATGTATCTTGAAAGACTGTGACTTCTCAGTTTGCATTTGATACGGTGTCTTTTTAGCAGCCACGCGAGAAAGCCAGTTATGGGAAAACTGCAAAAGGCAGAGACAGGACGAGCTCCTGGGCCTTCAGAAGTCTTGTCAAAAGCCTTTCCTTTCCATGCTTTGTCCCACTGATATTCATCTTGCCAGTTGAAAAGTGAAGACGGCGAAAACTTCAGGCTTGAGAAGAACTTTTCAACTTCTAAGAGACACCTCGCAACAGGACTGAGTGTTTGAAAAAAAACAAAAAAACTGAAACAGTAGGAATAGAAGGGACTTCCAGACTGAGAGGCATGTTAAAAAATCAGATACCATGTTTAAAAAATGAAGTGATATGAATATGGCATTGTCCTCTAGTGAGAAGAGGAAGCAGGCACATATAGAGTGTGCTGATTCTGGCATGCTTTGTGTGCTCACATGCCCAGAATCAGTTTGACATATCCCCATAAACACTATACTTAACCCTCTGAACTCTGCCATAGAAATAGACTGTCAGTTCCTAAATTGGTATTTCTGCTTATTGTGATGTCATTTCTGGGACTATCTTCAAATGCTACATATCCTTAATATCTGTACAACCTAAGCCATATAGTCAATAGTCATATAGTTATATAGTCAATACACCATAATAACTGACAAAAGCACTGAAGTTGTGTCATTTAAAAAAATAATACAAAAATTGGACAAGGCCTTTCAACAGATTTTAAAAAATCATAACACAAAACATGTTGATCCAAAAAGAAATTTAGGTTCAGAAACATAAAGAAACTATTTCTTAACACTTCATAAATTATTTGAACTGTGCACATTATTTAGTTTTTGAGATATGCTCATTTATACGAGCAGAGTGAAACAACATTCCTCGTTCCCTGGAGCCACTTGCGTGTGCTACAATTTAGCACAATTTTGGACTACACGCGTGGCCCAGTGAAGTCATTACGAGTGTACAAGATGACATGAAGGACAGAATCCTTAGCTTTCTGCTGCAAAAAGAATGAATGTTCTTGCTATTTTGATTTTTATTTTAGATTGATATATACAGAATTTTGCAAACAACGATCTCCGGAAGCTATTGCAAGGAAATTCCAACGTAATTATGTTGAAATACCACCTTTGCACTGCACAACAGGTAAGGTAACGTAAGGTAATCACATGATGACTGGAAAGATAGAAGCTTTAGCTTTCTGCTGCAATGAGAATGAATGCTCTAGTTATTATGGTTGTTATTTTAGATCAATTTAAACAGGATCATGCAAGCAACCTGCAGCCATCAGTGGGAGGTCAATTTGTAAAGGGTTAATCCTTCGCAATATTCTCAGTGTGAATGTACCTGAGTGTGTGTGTGTGTGTGTGTGTGTGTGTGTGTGTGTACGAGACATAGATATACATAACAGAAAGAGAGAGATTGTGTGTATGTGTGTGGTGATGTGCATGTTTGTGTATTAGCTAGAACCATCAGTAACACCTTGTTAGACAGAATTCTTCTTAGAACTGTCGTCCTGCAAGGTGCTGTTAAAAGAAAAGTTTAACAAAGTTTGATCACTATTTATTTCATCTCAAAGATCAGTGGGGCCTTTCAAAATTTGCAGAGCAAAAAACTTTCACTCCACATCTTTTTACCTCAACTTTACTCGTCTCTCAAAAGAAAGCTGACTTCATCACCGCACCTCGAGAGTTTGACGAAAATGAACGCTAAGCTCTTGAATCCTTTCTTTCTTTTGCTCAATGGCAAAATGAATAAATGATATTCCTCCCTTTAATCGACGCACTCAGCGATAACAAAGAGACTTTGAGACACTTTGAGGACACCTAACGATCAGAAGCATCAGGAGGTGCTCTTCGTTTTCGTTGACGGACAGACAGATCAAAAAGCAAGCCCCTTAAATGCTTCTTCCCACTTTAGAATAATCTCGCCTTTTCCCTCTTTCAAGCACAAAGTGGGAAGCGAGAATAATCGTTTCATCTTTACTCTCTTCTCCAGTTTCAAAGTTATTTTGCCCGTGATAAAGCGCTCTGTATTGACGACTTCGAAGGTGCCTTGTCTCTTGAAAGAAGTGACATTTTTATCTATATATAGTGTTAGAGTGTGCTTCAATTTAACTTTGTCTGGCGCAGAGCGTGTCTAGTGTTGATGTGGCTGACAGCTGCTGGTTGAAAGACATGGGGAAAGTACTGAAGATTCAAATGAAGTTTTGCCATGACGACAGGGGCTTGATGTATGCTAATCAATCGATGGGGTAGAAAATATGCTTGCTAGTGGAGAGAGAAAAAGGAGAAAAAAGTGTGAGTGACAGAAACTTGTCAGACAGCACTCACGGAGATATCAAAAAGTCACAAACTTTGCGTTGCCACACAAGAGCCCAAATCACATGTGGTATATGCTACAAAAGGTTCAACTTGAAACACACTGCATTTGATATAAAGGGAAAGAAATTGGGACAATTCTCCATATGGCGTGGCAGCAAGCAAGATTCTTCTTTTTTTGACAAGGGAGAGGGGCGAGCTTTGTTTCTGTGACACCTACGGTGAATTCCTGAGAAAATTCTCTGTCTAGGTTTGTCTGAGCTTCTTCCATCCTTCAAAGGACACGGGCTATAGGATGTTGAATTTACATCACAAAAGACCTGTCTCAGCAAGTAAAGGTATAACAGATGATCAAATAGACACATCAGATCAAATATATCAAACATCAATATCTAATAGAACAGATTGTGAAAGATGGACAAGTTGCTGCTTTAAAAAAACACCCAGTCAAGGCTAAAATTATTCTTTTGCTACAGTTGATCAGAGATGTTTAGAAGCTTAGTAACATCGCAGCCAGTTGCTTATAAGTTTACCAGTGTGGAGCGACTCTACAAACTACCTGACTTGGAGAACTTGGGTGAAAACCACAACATGTGAGCTGCTGCTATTCATTTAAGCTTTCAGCTCAGCACCCGGAGCTTTCATAATGCATTCAAAAATCCATTCCAGATGTGGATCCCTGTGGAATTTCAGGAAACACACTCTATCTCCACTCATCTGTTCATCCACATGTATGTCTCACATGTGTCAAAAACAACAGGTCAAGATGACCGAGGTGGCAAATTCAATCATCGGTGAATAATAGCAAAGACATGCAACTTTTATCTTGTTTCATCTCTTAAGGTCCTGACACACCAAGCCGACAGTCGGCCGTCAATAGATGTTGGGCCGTATGTGAGCGTCTGTCGCCGTAGTCAGTGCTGTTTGTCCCACACCATTGCCCCTAGTTGGCGTCTGAGATGGCAGAGCTTGTCATTGAATGAAATGCCTCTGATTGGCAGTTCAGCTCAGCACACAAGAGGAAAAACAGAAGTGGGGAAAGTAAGCAAACAGCTTAAGTCCAGAGGAAGTGAGACCAAAACATGTAACATGCAATATGTTGCACAAGGTAAGATTATTTTTCTTTAGGCATTGAGCTCTTTAGCAGAAACATTTCCTGATAGTTTGTGTTATTGTTCACTGGTGCACGGAAAATATGCTCTGTTCTTTTAACATTGGATTGGGTTGTTAATGTGCTAACTAGCTAACTAGCGTCGGGAACTGCCCATTGGTTCGACAGCCCATTGGTTCGACATCCCATTGTTCCGACCATATTAAACTCATTGTTCCGAAGTCCGTTCCGAAATCATCATGATGCCCTGTGGTTAAGGTCTGGTTAGGTTTAGGCACAAAAACCACTTGGTTAGGGTCAGGAAAAGATCATGGTGTGGGTTAAAATGAAAAAGAAAGTGGCAAACACATAAGCCGTGAGCCTGCTCCGCCTCAAGCCGGTCGCAGCGCACCATACGCCCGCCGCGAGCCGTTCAGCACCGCGGACAGTCGGACTAATGGGATGTCGAACCAATGGGCTGTCGAACCAATGACATGGACCCCTAGCGTCAACATGGTCTTCTGGTGTCCCTTTCTGTATGACGATTACAGACGACCACTGTCTGCTAGTGCGGAGAATTACTTCCTGTCACGCAGGCACAGAACATATGTTGGCTGTCGGCTGCAGTCTTCGTGGTGTGGTTATACGCAACTTTCCGGCCGAGACACAGCGACACAGCAGGGGCCTTTAATTAATGCTAGCTCTCTGAAGTCAGTTTGTTGTGTCTGTGCCTTTAAATGTAGATTTATCAAAGTATTTCTGGGCTCAACTATGTATAGAGGGTCTTAACTGCATGTTGTTAAGCCACTACATGTGAAGATTTAATCATGCGCCTCTGTGTTAACCAAAAGAGACCCACATCATTAAGACAAAACAAACACGAGAGTGTCGTAAATATTTCAAACCTGCAGAGGAGATTTAGGCTTTTTTTATTGGACGTCAGATCCACAAATGCAAACTCCATTCTTTGAACAATAAATCCTCACAGACTAATGATCACGCTCATGTATACCATGTCTGACTCATATTTGCACATACAGAATGTTCATATTGGCGCACACAGACACACAGACACAGACACAGACACACACACACACACACACACACACAAGGAGTTATGTTATCACCAAATGTGATTAAGGCTGTAAAACGATTAACATCAGGGTATTTATTCTAACTAGACATCAAACACATTCTTTCTTCTTTTTTATCTCCACAGATCACAGTAGTTACTGTCAGGGGAGAAAGGCGCCTTCCGATCAGCTCAGCGTCCAGTGTGGTCAGCCAAACAAGGCCTGCGCTTTCAGCACAACCCTCTCACTTTCTTTCATCATTTACAGAGGGAGCGTGCCGCGCCAGCGCTGTCCTCCGCGAGAACAAGGCCGCTCACTGTCAGGCCAACAATGGACAGTAGAGCTGGAGGTGGCAGTGGACTCATTATGAAAGATGATGTCACTAACATCAGACCCTGACACTGCCAGACACCAAGCACAGGGTCAGCAGGTCAAGAGTGAGGTTGGACGGCAAAATAGTAACAGTGACACAGGACTGTGGGGTCAAGGGGCTGGGGGACATGTATGGAAAGTGTGTAAGAGTGTGTTCATGGTTCAGCTGAAAGAAATACACACTCTTATTCAGTCATGCACAGAAACACAGAGGATGAAGGAGAGCCAAACAGGGGCATAGCACCAAATGCGGGGCCCTATGCATGAGCAGTGTCTGTGGGCCCCCTATCGTTCCTCTCTCAATCCATGTTTCTCTTGTGCATGGATGGATGACTGAATGGGCCTACTGGGCACAGGCCCTGGGGCCCAAAGTTTCAGGGGGTCCCCTGGCCTTCACCTGCCAAATGTCAAATGTCAAATTAACATGTACTGACCAAGAAGAAACTCAAAATGACCAAAAGAGACACAAAGAAAAACAAGACACCAAATGACCACAAAGAGACACAAATCCACAAAAAAGAAAAGCATGACGACTACAAAAAGATGTAAAACCACCACGAAGTCTGTGTGCCTTATTCCTCTTGTCTCATAACCTGTCTATGCTCTCACACACCTTATGAAATTTTCATTTTTTTTTTTTTTTTTACTTTTCCCAGTTTGTCTCAAATAACACAATTAAATCATGATTTTGGCAGTTTAAATTAATACTTTTGGAGATTTCAACCAAGAGCAGAGCAGGGTAAAATGAAAGTCAGATACTCTTGAGAACCACAAAAAGCATTTTAAATCAGTTTATTAGGGGCCTCACCTTAGATGTGAGCCCCCTAGTGGCAATTGACTGAGCTCTAACTGTGATTCTGAGAGGCAATAGAGGTGCTGGCATAGAATCATTTAGCATTTTGGATGTTTTACTCCAACTCACATGAGTGATTATTAGCGATTGCAAAATCTGTTGTCAATTTCTCTGTGATGCATTCAGTTATCATGTAGAGGTTAACATTAATAAAGATAAAATACTCATTTCAATGCATTGATTCAACATCCCACTTATATGTGGGTAGGCTATGTAAGCACAATACACTGTTACAAAAAACACATCTTCCATGTTGTTTCCTCATTACAACTTTAAGCTAGTTAACACACTGAAGTCGGAAGAATGACCATCCAAGGAGCATGTGAATGCAACATTGTAGGGCTGCCCCATGAAAATCAGAGGTTTCAGTCATCAGTCACATAACCCTCAGTAGACTGAGACTGCTTCAGGACGAGCAGTCAGTTTTTTTTCCAGTCAGTGTGCTGTGCAGTGTACTTCTGGGGACATTTTGGCCCCCAGATTTTGCTGAGGAGTAAGCGCTCTTGACTTTGACTCTACTCTTTGGAACAGTCAGCTGTGTGATGCAGCGGCACAGAGGAGGAGAAACTTTCCACTGTAAGGCTCTGAGATAACATCATCCTCTCTCTTCTGCTTGGAAGTGGTGAATTTACAGCTCACAGATACTTAATACAACGCAATCTCTGGCTTTTGTTTGATATCTAGTGCCACCAAAAATGTTGCACATTTCCAATCTGTAATTAGCTCCATTAGCTTGTTTACTATATTACATGAATGCTGCTGTCACACTGAGCATCCCACTGAGCCCTGTTCAAACTGTAAAAATCAACCTTTCATATTTAATGACTGAATCTGATTCAACTGACATAATTTCGAGTTGGGTACAGCGTTACAACATTTGCCTTGGCTCTTCTCATTGCCCTTTACAGCTGAGAAGTTGCATATGAGTGAGATGTGACATAGTTGTGATGCTGTATAAGGTATTTCAGCTATGGAGACATTACTTGTGTTGATGTGTGGGAACATCAAAACAGTTTTAATTGTGGCTAATCCTGGACTAAGATTATTTCTAATGGGAAATCTTCAGTGGAGATGCTGCGACTCAATTTCCATCTGGGATTATTGAACTCTTTCATTCACAGGCTTACATCTCAGTGTGGATAATCAGCCTTTAGTGCCTTGGCTTGCCATTAAAAAAATGGAAATATGATATATATGGTGTAAACACACATGCTGGTGTGCACCCCCACATGCACACACATGCACGTGTTTATCCACTGTAATGTGGTGATACTGTAACCTTGCGAGATGTAGCCTAGTGTGAATTTGAGATGTGTTCTTTGCTTTTTTGCTTTTTTTGAAGGGAACATGAGGCCTAGGACGCCCATGTAGGTCAAAAACAAATCCTGCGCCTCAAGCTGGGAAGCCAGAAACTTCTTTGAGCATCTGAGGGAAAGGAGCAGGAGCACTGAGTTTCTTCCAGGTGCTGCTTTTCACAGTGGTAATCCTGCCACGGCGTGACTGTGATTTTTACAGAAAATCTCTCCAAACAGGGCCCAGATGGTGGGAGGTAGAAGCACACACATACACAGGAAACACATTCATTCACAGACACACACACACACACACACACGCACACACACACACACACACACACACACACACACACACACACACAGGACTGTATACAGACAGAGGCGTACACTTATAAAGTACAAAGCTTGCACACACTCAAACTAAAGGTGAGAACTGACTTGTTGCTCCTGGGTGGTCTCTGTGTAAAGATAAGGGCAGGCAGGAATAAAGCCTGTTACGTTGAGGCACAAGTTTGGGACTGTTTTGTTATGTTCCTCTTTTATACACATGTGGAATGTCTGCGGCAGAGTGAGAGCTCGTTCCTTTCTAAGTTTAGCTCCGATTACAGAGGGCTTTCTTAATGACAATGAGTCAGGACTGAAGCTGTGTAAACCTCCTCCTCGGGTCTATTTCTACTCTCATCAGCTCTGTTTGTAGAAGAGTTATATGTGTCCTAATACAGGAGACACCTCTACTTTGTAGTGGTGGTGGTCAGGCATGAAGATCCTGACGGTGGTTAGCATGTGGAGGATGTGGATATGGAGGACGTTTGAAATGAAGAGATAAAAGAGTTAATCTTTTACCGTTTCTAAACCCATTCCCTCCGTAGCTCCCTATTTATGTACAAGGAAAGAAAGGAGAAAAAAAACTTGCTCCATCTCTCCCAGCCTTTCTCCATCTCTCCCTTTCTGTTTCATGTGGTTACTGGAACAACAATGTACATTCTGAGTGCTAGGCCTTTGATGTTGTTGCATTCACCGAGCCGTCTTAAACCGGAGGAGAAAAGAGAGGGCGAAAAAGACGCAGGAGAGATTGTGTGGTGTGCTTTCTCTCTCTCTCTCTCTCTCTCCCTCTTTCCATCTCTCTCTCTCACTGGCAAGGCATCTGACATCTCCCGGCAAAAGACAAATTCGGTTTCGCCTGTTAAGTCGTCAGTCAAAGCTGCGCAAGAGTTTTTTTTTCCCTCTTTCTTGCTCTCTCTCTGCCTCTTTCTCCCCCCCTCCCCGTCTTTGCTTCATTTCCGTGGATGCAGTGTTGCGAAGGCCGCTTACACGCTTTTCAAACAATAACAGTCCCCCCCCTCTACCCCACCACCACAAGTTTCCTCTCTGCCAGAACCCTACACATGCCAGCACATCCTTTAGAGAGCCTTGAATCGACAACAAACGCTAAGCATTTTCACCGCCGAGAGAAAAGAGGGGCCCATCCGCAAGCCCCTGTGTAATTAAACTAGATCTAATACTGTTATATGTTTCTCTTAGTGAGAGGCAGCGTTTCAGGGGCCTCTTTCTCACAGCACTGAATAGCTGTTTCCAGGTCAACACAGTGCCCTGCACAGAGCAGAATAAAGCTAAAGGAAAAGGACATTGCAGGTTTTTAAACTTGCTTTTTCAGGCCTCAGAGAGTAAGATGTGCACTATAATACTGAGCTCAAAGAACTCACAAAATTGCGATGATGAGCTTAACCCTGTCTTTGAGCTTCAACTGCCTGAGCTACAATCACAGCATTTACATGCACTTAAAGGTCCAGTGTGTAGGCTTTAGGGGGATATATTGGCAGAAATGGAATTTAATATAATAAGTATGTTTTCTGTAGTGTATAATCATCTGACAATAAGAATCTTTGTGTTCTGGGGACCTTAGAATGAGGTGTTTATATCTACATAGAGAACAGGTTCTCATTTATGGAGATCGCCATGTTGCACCACCATGTTTCTACAGTAGCCCAAATGGACAAACCAAACACTGGCTCCAGATAGGGCAATTCTCATCGTCATGTTTTTGTGTCGGCCACCACATTTAGAAGCCCCTCTGTTATGAGCAGCTTTGGAAAAACACTGATTTGTAACATAAAACTGCTTCATTGAGTGTTTTACCTGTTTAAATCACCAGGTCCATTTGTTTTGGAGAGGAAGAGACCTTTGCGGATAATTTGGCACATAAAAACCTCCTGAATGTTGGGATCTTAAGTTTTCAGAGAAAAAGGTAAGCACACATTGGCAGGTTGTGGGCGAGCTGCATGTCTCCCACATAACAAACAGTGTAGCAGAAAGAGTAATGTGTAACACGGAACTGCTTTATTCAGTTTTTTTTTACTGGTTTTAATTACCTGGTCTGAAGGTGGAGGAGACCTCTGTGAATAATTCAGTTACTGAACAATGAGCGCTGAAGGAATTCTAACCAGGAAAAGTTTCAGCAGCAAAGTGCAATCCTCACCACTAGATGCCACTTAATCCCCCTAAATCTTACAAACTGGACCTTTGAAGGGTAACAATAGTCTATATTATCTTACTGTCAATAAAACCCATGATAACACCAAAATCAGTCCATGGCACTCAACAGAAAGTCCATTCAGTCCAGATGAGGGCTTAAATCTTTAGAAATGGGGCACAAACAGATACTTTCATTTATTAAAAAAGGCAAGTAGTTCCTAAAACTGCTGGGCACTGTAGCTTTTCACAAATGTCACTCAAATAGGGAGAAGCGGGGACACTGGGGACTATTTTCAGCTGTAGATCTGGTGCTTTAATGAGTGCTTATGCCACCAAAACAGTGTATATGAGACTGACTCAAAATAAACAACAGTGGAGGAGGTGTTCATGGTAATGAAGGAATGTTGTCGGCCAGTGCAACAATTTGAATCATTTAGATGTATATTACCAGGCTTTTATTGTTTTCACCTTGTGAATCTGTGTGTGTGTGTGTATTGTAGTAGATACAATGGAGTAAATCCTCATAGACCCCCATGTAAAAATGCCCAACTTTAAAGCACAAAAACATGTTTACAGCCTGGTACAAAAAACAGTTTTAGTCTCTATAGCTAATTTCTGCACGGGGAGTGGATTTTTATTTTATTAAGGCTTAATGTTACGCATAATTAAGTAAGGAATTGCTTCGAGTGACAGACTGTCTGCCAATAGTGTCCTTGGCCTCTCAGTCAACCCTAAATTTCGTCACCTTTGGATCCAATAAAGCAAGATAGCAACAGCTGAAATGCCTAACTCAAAATGGAAGACCACAAATCAGTGGGTGACATCACAGTAGCTACGTCCATTATTACAGTCTGTGAGTTTGCCAGGTTTTTATATGTCAGTCCATCTGGTCACCTGTGGATGCTTTTTTTTTACACTTTGATAGCATCACAACTGTGCAAGATGCAGTCACAAAACTTTACAGGTAGTTCAGATGACAAAGGAGGCCAAGTTTGAAAATAGTTTTGGTCTGAGCAAGGGCAAGGGAAGTAGGGAAGGAGCCACTGGCCCTCCACTTCATAGCCCTGGCCCACATTAATTTTAAGTCGCGGATCACTATATGGTAGCTGGAGTGATTCCATCACAAGATGGTCTCTAGATTCAGAGGCTTCTGGAAAGCAATGGAGCCCCATGGCACAGATAAATACAATATATCAGATACACAGACAGTACTTATTAGTATAGAATCAGCTCATTGTTGGTTTTGTTTTTTCATGGGATTTGGTAACAATAGAAAATATAGACTATCACAAACTTAGTCTTTAAGTAATCTGATTACTCCAGGCTTTCTGCAGTAACTTCATGTCTGAAACATAATGACAACAACAATGTTGCTTCCTCTAATAGGTTAATTGTTTAAAACCTCCTTCACATACCCCTTTCCCACCCACAAGGAACCGGAAGCTTGTTTTTTGGGTGACACCAAATATCTGTGCTAACAGAACAATAGTTTGCAGGTAATCAATGTAATTCATGGTTTTGCTACCACAGTTTACTTCTGTTGTGTATCGTGCAGTGCCCTCTATTGATAACACATCCTTGATTACAATGGTTCTGCTCAAAACTTGTGGAAACGGAGGCTGGTTCACTAGATATCACCAAGTTTCCAGGAATAATGAATTGGACCAGTTCAAGAACCAGAGCTAATTTGGTGGATAACAGGTACAAGTGAACCAGCTCTTCTCTGCACATACAGTATAACTACACAGTGAAAGATTGCTGTCAGGATGCTCATTGTACTTGAGGTAGTTCTACCACCAGGGCCTTTTGCAACTCTCTGTTTAAAAGACAGCCTGTGTCTGAAAACCAACATCCCTCCAGTGCCTCTGTCCATCACCTTGCAGAAATGCATCACATCTCAATCTCTGTCTGCTGCGGTAGTCCACTAGCCATCGGATCACCTCCACCCTGGCCTTGCTGCTTATACTGAAAGCATGAGGAAGACATGAAAGAGACAATCAAAGATGAGGCATCACAGCTGTCACTGATGCCTGCAGAATGCAAAGTGTTATCAGAAATACAGCTGAACCTGATCCTCTGGTGCTCTGTCCTTCCCACAGGCAAAGTTATCCTTTCAACTCACTATGGCTTTCAATAACACACAAACAACAAAATAACGCTGGCATTGTCAACTTCAGAGATGGCTGGGTGTTTGAATATTCAGACAACAGGAGAATACTGCTAATGGTGTGATATCTAAAATCTACTCCAAGTACAGCTGCTAAGGGGAAGAGAAAAACCGAAACTGATATATGATGTATATTTTTACTTTAATGATCACATACAGGCCTGCATTTTAGTGCATCCTTGGTAATTTCACCTTACAGCAGCATCCAAGTCAGAAGTTACACTTCTTTATGACAAGTGAGTGAGCTAAAGTTGTTCACAGTGCAGTCGGCCTATAGCCTCTTTGAATCACTGAACACAGTGCTACTATTGTCACAATAAAGGGGATGTGTGAGGATGTGCAGGGAGAATACCCAGAAGCCTCAAATACCCCACTGTCGGTGCAGATGAAAGGGCCCACCAAGCCAAATCACTTTATCAGCCCAAACAGCCTCTCTTATTGTGGGCTGCCTCTCAGACGGTGGGTGCTGAGATGTCACACCACTAATTGAGAGTCACAACAAGGACCCTTGTTTGGTCTGTTTCACCGCTTGTGTACAGCTACTGTAATCACCACAATAATTTGGCTCCCTGAAACATCAAATGGCATTGTGGAAGCTGCAGGAATTTGCATTGCACCCTTTGATCTGGGAAATTTAAACAAAGCGAGCTCTCACTCTGCGAGGGGTGTGAAGGTTACAACGTCCTGCCCTCCCTTGTCTGCCTGTCATTCCTGCCTCTGTCTGAACCACATTTATAGTCGTTATTATTTTGGCTACAAAAGCAACAGACCGATACAAATTATGTATTAAAGACAAATATAACCCGAGGTTGACCAAGATGCTTGTTTATCTATTACACACAAGTGGAGACAGACCTTATTTTGGCGACATACCAGCTACAGTCTAAAAGTCTTGGTGATGGTGGTTAACATTACATTTCCCGTTTGAAGAATTACAGGAGGGACTGCAAACATGTTGGGGTTGTGGCTGCCCTTCCCTCATCCGCATCAGCCAATATTGGCTTTAAAATGAACGGAATCAGCCAACATGCGTTTTCTTATTTTGCACAAGGAATGAATATTACATATATTAGTATATATAAGTACTGTTTTTTATGTCTCCATTTGCTGGTGTGGTGGGCCATCACAACAAGAGTATGTATGCATAATATGATGTTAATTCCACCACAAAAGAGACCTGATGATCATTAAAATTAGGTAGGGAAAAACATGGATATATCAATATCAGTATCAGTTATCAGTCAAATTAGTTGTTACACATTGGCTTACCGGATAACGTCAAAAAATCCAGTGTCTTGCATCCCTAGTTACAATGTCTTGCATGTTGACCATTTTGCATGTTAGCATGCTAACTACTCAGCACTAAATGCAAAGTGCAGCTGGAACTGGTAACAACTGGTAGGTAGGTATTTAATCACAAATGGTTGTGTTATGAAATGTAAAAAAGCAACCTGATGGTGACACTAAAATGCCAGATCACCAAAGTTATTAAAACTTATCTTGAGGGGATTTTTTTTTTTTGTTTATGTTGGTAACTATATGTTGATTGTATGTATGTGTATGCTGACCCCTAGCTCCAAGTCAAATTTCTCTAAGGAGACCAATAAATGAACTGAACTGAACTGATTTAAATGTTTGTACCACATTTAATGAATCAATGCAATAATTGTTTAGACATTCCAATAAAACTCACAAATGATCATGATGGCGCTAGAGGAAAAGTCAGGGATCACCAACGTTAGTACAATTTATCCTCTGGGAACCATGAATGTCTGTGAGAAGCTGGATACTATATAACATTGTGTTTTATGTTTTATTTCTGGCTGTAGAAACGATGTACACTACTGTACACTGTATGCTGGTGCTAAATGGTCTTCTGTCCATCTGCACACTTTAAAATTGGTTGTTTTTTATCAATAAATCTCTACTTGGGCTGGTTCCTTCTCATCTATGTATGTATGTATATATGTGTAAAAGCCAAAACCAGTATGGCCTACACTGTCACAATATTCTACAGATGTTAGTCCCCAAGGTTCAAACAGAGGTAGGCAAAAAAAAGCTTTAAATACGCTGCCCCTTCCTCTTGGAATAACTTATAAGTTGTCTGAGCTGGTCACTATGGGGGAATTTAAGTCAGTTTTTAAGGACTGAGAAAAGAGCATCTGAAAATTGTATGTGTTTATGTAAGGTAAGGCAAGGCAAGGCAATTTTATCTATATAGCACCATTCATACACAAGGCAATTCAATGTGCTTTACAAGAGAAATGTATTTAACTGCCTTTGTGTGTTGCATTTTAACTAGATGTTGTGCAAGTTCATTTGAGATGTGTCACAGTTGTATTCATCTTGCTGCTGTCTTGACCAGCTCGCTCTTGAAATAGACATTTGAAATCTCTTTTACCTGGTTATGTAAAGGATAAATATAAATGTTTGCACCTTGAAATATTTCACAGGTTAAGTGAAAACTTTGACCTGGTGGTGGCGCTAGGAGAAAAGTCAGGAGATCAAACTAATTCGCATTCATTATTTGGGCACCCTGGAGCTCTGTGCAAGCAGCACATTCTCACTCCCAACTCATCAAATATCACTGCTTGTTTAGTGGGCTTGTAAGGTCTACTTATGATGCCCTAGCTACCCTGGGTGCATCTATTGTTGATGTTATGGGATGCCATGTCAATTTATGCGTGTTATACACATTGTGTCTTTTCAAAATACACTTCCATTTTCACAGGAAATGTACAGTTTCTGCTCATTAGATGCATGCTGTCTTTTTCAAAATAAACTTAAAGTACTGACATGCAAGTAAAACACTTCATATTTACATTTTTTTCCTTTACAACTAATGCATGTGGGTAGGTTTAGACAACAAAAGTGCATGGTTAGATTTAGGAAAAAAAATCATGATTTGGCTCAATGCTCATACATGGTAGTGAACACTGGGCCTTTGGGTGAAAGTCCAGTCTTTTTTGGACCCATCCACCTACCCTTCCCCCACCCTATAGTGCCTTTCCAGCTCTGTAATTTTTTTTTTTATTTTTTTTTTATTTTTTATATATACTTTATTAATCCCCTGAGGGGAAATTCAATTTTTCACTCTGTTGTCAATTACACACAGGTCCGAACACACACATGCACAAACAGGACCTATACATGCACTAAGTGGAGAGATGTCAGAGTGGGCTGCCCATGACAGGCGCTCTGAGCGGTTGGGGGGTTCAGTGCCTTGCTCAGGGGCACCTCAGCAGTGCCCAGGAGGTGAACTGGCACCTCTCCAGCTACCAGTCCACGCTCCATATTTTTGGTCCGGACGGGGACTTGAACAGGTGACCCTCCGGTTCCCAACCCAAGTCCTTATGGACTGAGCTACTGTTGCATTGTTTTCCAGCAGTGTTTCAAACTGACACCTTCTGGGGGCATTATAAACTGACGTTGCCCAGTGGCATATCATATAGCCATGGAAGGATGGCTTTTCTAGTCAGTGCCTGATGTGGAAATCATTGGCCAAGTGGCAATATTTGATGACTTCAGGATGAGAACAGGTTAGGGCAAATGTTCATGGCAATCCATTGAATAGTTGCTGAGATATTTTAGTCTGGACCAAAGTTGTGGAATGACTAGTCTCGCTCACCAGACCTTTCTCAAGAAAAGAAAGGTCTGGCTGGGCCGACTCTCACTTTAAGATTGGAGAAAAAAACGCCCCGGTGGCTTGTATTTCTTTCAACCAATCACAATCGTTCTGGGCGGTGCCACAGCAACGGTGTGCTTGCAAAAATATTGCCTGGGGGAAACAGGTTTTGGTGTAACACGCCCACAAAAATATCGCCTACAGGACGCGAACCATGGCAGAAAAATGGCTACAAGACCAAACACCGCAAAAGTTAGTAAAGGACGTGTTGAAAAACTGCAACCGGCGGTGGTAGGGCGGGACTTCAGCGGGCGGCTCGTTCCGCCCAATGAGAGGCTGATCTATGCAGCGAACTTCCGCCCACTCAGATTATGGAATGACTGACAGTTCAGCATATTAACATCCCTAGAAAGCTATTGATTTATGAATAAACTATTGACTGAGATACAATGAAAATAATCCAGCATGTTTGAGTAGTATTTTATCACCATGGTTACCTTCTTTTTTATGGCATGATATCTTTTCAACCGCAATTTTGAGCACAATTCTTAATTACACTGTGAAACAACAATGAAACTGGGCTACAGTAATCACACAGAGACAGATAAAACACATGTTGCCTCATCTACATTCCTTATCTGTTTCCCAACCAGCTAAACCCATCAAGGAGGAACACTTGACACTGATTTCACATCATTGTCTGTGAGCGACCTCATCCCTTCCTCTTCTCCCTCTGTGGTCCCCTCAGTGAGGTCTGTGAGCTCACTCAGCCATGCGTACTGACGTCTAATCAACAGCAATTAACCCTGGCCTTGTTCACAGGCTGCCGAGCTCGGAGATAATGAAGACACCACTGTGTTTTTTATTTTATTTTTTTTTTTTCACACTGCTGCTTTTGTCACCCGGATGTTTCCCTCATGGCTGACTGACAATGGAATGTGATCGGCCAACTCAGGAAAAGTGTCCCCTCGATATTGCTGTGTCTGCTGGGTCAGAGCGAGCAATGCTGTGATGTAGGAAATAAGATACTGCGGGAGGCTGTTTTGAATTTCAGAGTGGATTTTGTGCGGCGTAAGATGTTATATAGACATAGGAGGATAGGAGCCACTGCTGCTGGTGTGTGACAGACCTTGTTTAGGGTGTTCTAATTCCATTTCTCATTCCTTGTTGCTGAGATAATGGAGTTTCTGGCCAATCCTTCTGCTGCATCTTTGGTCTCACTCCAATCTCACTGCAAGACTGTAGGCCAACCTAGAAAACAAATAAGCACAGGACACATCCACACAGTGTTATGGTCTTTTCTTTGAGACAAAGGTATTTTGCATAACAGAAATAGCGAGCAGATTTCAGATGGAGTTTTGGAAACCACCTTGTAATCTTGAGCAGAAGGACGATTCAAGTGTCAGTCAATCTCCCCTGTGAAAAGCAGTCAGGCTAGTTGGAGCCTTGGATGCAAAAATAGCACGGGAGATAGAGGCCACCCCTGCTCTTCCCCCACAACTGACCTTTGAAGAAAAATGTCTACATCAAATACTGTGAATTATCTATTCAAATGCCTGGAAACAATCTTTAGACAATGACACATCAATCAAATGCTCCCTGAACCGGGGATGGTTGTTTATATAAACGCTGTCCATCTGGGGGAGAGATCTCAGCAACGTTACATCTCTTTTTCTGTGGGGAGATGGCAGAAAAAAGAAAGAAGGAAGTTCATAGAAAAACTTAAAATTCTGCTTTTTTTCTCTCCTCTCCTTTTTTTTCTCAAATCCCAGCGTGAATGTGTCGGCGAGCTCGTGGTATGCACCAAGATGAAAAGTAGAGGCCATCCCTTTGAAATCCTCCTCAAGTCAAAATTACCATTTCATTTCAACTCCAGCCAGGAAACGGAGAGCGGGGCCACTGCTAACTGCTTTGGGCATATCGTTATTTATTGTGTGTAAACTTTGGAGGAACATTGTTGCCTGGGAAAATGTGCTGTGTGGGTGGTGGAAGTGAGCAGTTGGAGCAACCACAAAGGGAGAGATCAGGCCTATTTTCTCTGTAGGAGGAACACATAAAAGTGAAAATAATGCCCATTATTACAGAAAAACAACATCAGACTTCTTTGCTCATAATTTTCTAACAGCCAAGAAGTTACCACTGAAGCTAAACAACCAAACAGTTGACCCTTTTTAGGTAACAGCATTATCATTTTTTCTCTGCTCTTTTAATTAGTAAGCTCTCCATGTTAAGTGGGCCATTATCTGTGTTGGAGCTAACTGCTTTTTCCATAATGGTTACATTAAGTATGTCATGTTGTTTTATTTAGTTGGCTTTATTTACCTCTCCATAGCAGGGGGTGAGCATTACCTGAACGACATACAGTGGACCTACCCTCAGAAATCTATGCTTTTCAAACAGTGATACTTTGTCTTTTAAAAGGAAAATTACAATCAAATGATTTTCAAATCCATGATTTTTCACTTTGAGCCAGATAAAGGATCATGGCATCTTTTCAAATCTTCACTACTGCCTTATACTGTGACCGTCACTGGTAGCTTATTGTTTTTTGCATTTACTTCATGAACTAAAGTGTATGTGTTGCAGTTATACAGCCTATGATCAGATTACATTAGATGGTTATATCCTACTTTGGCTAATAGTTTGAGAATGGAGGTGCTGACGTTTCCAGTCGCCACTCTGTCAGCTCTGCTAAATTTTGTGCTAAATTTGTGCTAAATTTAGGCTCTTATGTCTATTCTACAGGGATGCACAATATTGGATTTTTTGCAGATATCCGATATGCTGATATATAGCAACTCATTTGGCCGATAACCAATACTAATGTTGATATATCAATTTTTTTTCTACACCTAATTTTGGTGATCAGCAAGGCTCTTCTGTAGATGAATTAACATTATTATGCATGTATACTCTTATTGTGATGGCCCACCAGCAGATGGAGACGTGAAATAAAATGCTTTTCAATGTATGTAATATTCATTCATTGTGCAAAATAAGAAAAAAACATGTTGGCCGATTCTAATAGTTCATTTTAAAGCCAATATTGGCCAGTACCAATGACGTAGCGATATTATCGTGCATCCCTACTATTTTGCAAGTGTTGCTGGTGCTTTTTGAGGTTGGCTTTGGATAGTGGTGGCATGTGGCTGAGAGTCACTTTTTGGGATGAGGAAATCAAATCACCAGTCTGTAAACTCTCCTGCTAATTCTGCTAGCTAACTAGTTTGACGTTGTGAAATGTAAACAGTTAACATCGAAGAAAAGATGGAGAAGAAAGAGAACCAGTTAAATTTGTATAGGTGTTATAATAAACTGCACAACCCCCGTGCTGCGTCAGTTTCCAAGAGATATCAGGAACTGTAACATTTTGTCATGTTCACTAAAATGGATTCTGATGGTCACAAGTTTTAATAATGGGATAAAAAGTCTAAAAATAAATATTGTAAAAACTTTTCCTCTTTTCTTACATTGGTTTGCACATATTAGGGAACCTGCTCTTCCAAGGTCACTCATTGGCTTGACCGAGGCTGCTCATGCTTGACCACACTAAAAGGGAACAGCCAAACTATGAGGTTGTACACAACAGTGCTTTGAGCTAAATGCTGAAGCATACTAAAATATTCATAATGACAATGCTAAAATGGTATGTTCACCACATTCACCAGTTTAATTCAGTGTATTAGCATGCTATCATTTATCACTTTACACAATGTATAGCTGAGGCTGATGGGAATGAAGGTACATGTTTAAAGTTACACATGTATTGGAAATTACACGAAGTGAAATGTAATAAATGGGCTGTCTTGTTACAGAAAGCAACTGTTTGCATCACAAACCTGAGAGCAAATCCTTAAAGTGCAACAGGAATCCAGACCAACACACATGTAAGAAATAGGCTGCAACAGCCAGGCCAATCACAAAGCTAGGACAGGTTCTGACCAATGAAAGAGCAGGGGATTGGTGTTTTAAGTGTAGAGACTACTGCATGCTCACAATAAAAAGAATGATAAAAGCAGAGAATTGGATTATGCTGCTCAGGTGATATCTTGGATGTTTTTCACACCTTCATTTGGTTCGGTTCACTTTCACACTACACTTTTTAAAGCGGACTAATCCACCTGGGCAACATCATGCAGTTACAACAGCTGCTCGTTTGGGGGCAGTATTGCCCAAAACGACCACTGACCAGGAAGAAAAAAAAGCATGAGGAAGAAGCTCATCGATTGACCAGGCCCGAAAACAGAAATTCATTGTGGGTAGCCACAAGCAACTGCGATATACAGGTATAGTCCTCTGACCATATATCAATAAGCGCCTGCACCTCCTCACAACTCCGTGTCTGCCCACAAGACATTTTCCAACTTTTTCTTTTTTGCGCTCTATGTCACTTCCTCTCTTTGGTTCGCTGGATAGTCTGTTTGCATTTCCCACTGTAAGCGAAACCGCAGCAGGGTTCACTTGCAAGTGAACCGAGACCCCCAGTGTTCAAGCAGACCAGGGTTTGCTCGTTTGGTCCACACCAGAGTTCGAATGAGCGTTCACACCACTCCAAACGAACCGAACTATCCATGAAAGCGGACCAGGGTTCGTAAAAAGGGGACCAAATAGTGCCAGTGTGAATGTGTCCTAAGTGTGACCTAAACTGTTTGGTTCAGTTAAAACAAACTCAGGTCCATTTGTGCGGTTAGTACCATTAGTTTGGGCTGGTGTGAAAGCTGTCAGTCAAAACCCTGTTGCAGACCGAACTACCTAAGCGATACCGCTAAAGAAGGTGGGTCTCAGTCCGCTTCCAAACAGACTGTTGCACTTTGTTTGTGGTGTGAAAGAAAACGAACCAGCCACAGGATTTAATGATAGCAGAAATGTAATTTCAGCATGATTTCAACAGCTAAACCAATAAAAAATCCATCTGCTGGTCATGAAATCTGTCTGCAATCTCATAATTGATTCTGATGAAGGCCACTTACATCCCATAACCTATTCATGCTAAAGTATGCATGTAACCATGGTAACAGATATGCACATCAGTGAGGGTATTTTCCCTTATTATAAAGCTGTTAAAACTTCCATCATTGGATCCGACTCCTTCTACTTTGTCTCTTCATTAAGTCCATTAAAAAGTGTGTGACAGTGATGCCACAGTATTAAGCCCTGAATCATTACTGTACAAGACGCCATCTTTCATCCTGTCTCTATGTAAGTCATTATTCATTACGTGATTGATTTGCATTCTAATAATAGCCTACTAATGATGCTTACAATCAGTTATTTTTCTATGAGCTCTTTGTGAAACCAAAGAACATACATATAAACACTTTGGAAGCATTAAAGTGCTGCTGCAGAAACGTTTGTCAGCCACCAGAACTGATTTCCATGCGTGGGCCCTGATGATGCAGGATGACAAACACCAAAACTGCCCGATCAATCTTGTCAGTCAGTAGAACTTAATGTTTACTCCTCTTGGTTCATTTGCAAAAAGTCAATGTGAACAGGAACCAAACCAAAACTAAAATGCAACAATGTGTGATTTTTTTCCCTCTGTTGCAGACTGGATGAACTGAACTACAGGTGTGAAAGCAACCTAAATGTAATATGAAGATAATTAGCACTATCTCTGTCATCCCCTCAACTCTACAGATAGTCTTAGCATCTTTTAGTTGGTCATAGTTTTGATTTTCCAACCCTTATCTGGCAGCAGGCAGCTGGTTTCAGTAATAATAAAGTGACTGAACGCTACCTGCCAGCACCTATCAGCTGACAGACAAATCAGCAACTACCTGTATCCATGGTGCAGCATTTCGCAGCTCAGCAAGATATTTTTTAATTTGTTGACATAAGTTGATGGAGACCAAAATGGAGCTAACAAGAGATCTGTCATGTGGACAGAAGCACAGCTTCAGATGAATGCTAATACTTCTCTGTGGCTGTTGGTTGTGTAAATAGGTAGCTTGGTCTGCTGACCCCGAGTGGTGAAAAAAAATCAATGATGCAGCTTTTAAGTTTAAATGATTCAGTATCACTTAAATCATTTGTAATGACTATAAACAAATCTGGGCAGGTTACCAGAGCTAGAAAAGTCACCATTACTGCTGTGGCATCTTCCTGCAATAGCTGCACATTTTAGGCTGTCCTAAAAAGTGTATAATATCATTGTTTTTTTTACATGACAACATTGAGAAGAGCCAGTGCAGTTCTCAGCTGCTCCAAGCTGCTTAGCTCATGTAGCTAATGTTGGCTAACATCACTGTCAACAGGCTGCAGTGTTTCCACAGATTAAATTAACTCAGTCAGCCAAGGTTATTGTGAAATATAACGTTAGCTGCTTCAACAAGAGTAACCTAATGACCGGTGAGTAAACATAACACCTACAATGTTTATTTAGTGTTTAGGCATAATGAGCAATTGTTGCCTAAACTGGCAACTCTCACCTGCAGGGGTCGTGGTTGCTGGTAGTGACTGCAGCAGCTGAAACCACAAGTTATTTTATTCAATACGTACCCATCTGCGTTAACTGTCTACACCAACCATTTATGTAAGTTATTATCAGCAACCAAAGACACATTCGGCTGAAAGTAACCAGTTAAGATGGGCGGATAATGAAGCATTAGGCCCCCGGGCACAGACATCCAAAAGGCCCCACCACCTCTCCTACATAAGAGCAAGACACAGAGTTTTTGCTGGTTCCCCTTTTTTGTGATGTTGTTGTTTTGTGTCTCTTTGTAGTAATTTGTACATTTGTGGTTGTTTTGTATGTCTCTGATGTTATTTTCTGTCTCTAAAGCCCAGTTCATGACCAAAGATTCACAACGAGACGAGTTGAAACATGCAACTACTTGCAATGCGCTGTTCTCCAAGGTTCTAAAAACCTGAGACGGTGTATCATCTCTATGCAACAACTCTCTGTTCTTCCATTCTGATTTCTGGCTTTTCATGTTTTTTTGTTGCTGAATAAGCACATACAGTGAGCAGCAGCAACCCACCGTCTGACACCGGCACACCATGAGGACGGAAACAGAGGTCTTGGCACGGACGGAGCACTTGCGCTAATGAGCGAGTACGCTGTCTGCAGCCATTTTGACTTGACCGGCAAACCTCACTACAAGCCGATTGGCTGTTGAAACAGGTGATGAGCTTAACATCCTAAAACCAGCCACTGGCGATTTGACCAGCTGAGTTGCAGGTGACACCCTCAGTCGCCTTGAGTTGAGCTCAGACTGGCCAGTTCACACCGCTGTAGCTTTTCTCTGCAATTTTCTAATACGGTTTTGTCTCTGAACTGGGCTTTAGAGATATGAATTTGTGTCTTCTTGGGTTGTTTTGTTTCTCTTTGGTGTTGTTTTGTGTCTCTTCAAAGGTCAATTTGTGTCTCTTCGATGTATATTTGTGTCTTTTTTGGTTAATTTGTGTCATTTTGTGTGTCTTTGTAGCTCCTTTGCATCCCTTTGTGGTCATTTTGAGTCTCTTCCTGGTTGATGCATGTTAACTTACATGACATTTTGCAGGTGAAATCCAGGGGACCCCTGACACTTTGGGCCCCTGGGCCTTTGCCCAGTAGGCCCATTCAGTACTCAGGGTCATTAAACTGAAACACCAGCAGCTCTATGTTTAGTAAAAGTTTCTCTTTTTTTTCCCTTTTTTAAATTTCACTGTTATTTGGCAGATACATTTTCCACAAGTTCTTTATCGACTAGCTGAGAAATCAAGAAAAACATTTTGCTGCTGTTACTCACTGTGAGTGTGAAACAAAAAACACGGTCTGACAGCTAGCATTGTGCTGCTTTAGCATAGAGCAATAGGTTAATGTAAAAAAGAGAGATACTTGGATATTTGCAAAACATATATTAGCACTGAGTTGGCCTCATTCTGTTTTCAGGTTATCCAGAGATTAAACACACACATGCCCCCAAAGACCACACAATACAGTATGTCAGTTAGCATTAAGACAAATATGATTCATACTATCAGTCCGACTGTTAATGTTGTGTTATTCTTCAGGGGCGTGATGGCTGTTATCATGTCTTAATAGAATTAAGACCACAAGGAGAGGGTGGGGACAGAGACCAGTTGATTCATGACCAGCAGGGAGGCAGCAGAACTTTGTTGACTGTGTTCTCGTCTAACAAAAAAAGTACATCTAATCTTAAACATATGGCTCAAGCTGGGGATTCATGCATAACAGCATGCAGAGTGTGGAAAAGTACTGCTGTTGTCTTTTTTTTCTCCCCCCAAAATTTATGATTGCTCCTTTATGTCCTGGATGTTTTTGCTGGTTTCAGACATTTGGACACTATGAAAACCCCTTTTAGATTAAAGCTTGTGTCATGTCATTTAATTAACATACAGTATCTCACTTTTGGTCAGATATTTCACTGATGCCCTTTTCTGTAGGTTGGTCAAGATAGTTAAAGTGCTAAATACAGAGCTGTACTTTTTATGTAGCAAAACAAATGAAAAAAACAAACAGGGGATACAGGAGTTTGTTACAGAAAGCAAGCAAATGCAGACTGTTTGGTTGATTCCCTAACCCTTTGAACTCTTCAATAGAAATGGTCTGCCAGTGCCTACATTGGTATTTTTGCTTATTGTGACGACATTTCCCAGAGTATCTTCAAATGCTTCATATCCCTAAAATCTGTACAACCTAAGCTAAAAGGTTAAGTTGGTCAATTAATAATAATAATTGATAAAAGCATTGAAATAGTGTAGTTAAAAACAATAATACAAAAATTGGACATGTTTCAGATTTTGCAAAATAAAAGCAGAAACATTTTGATTCCAAATATTTTTTTAAATGTTGAAACATAAACAAAATATTTCTCAACATTGCATAATTTATTTGAATTGTGTAGATTATATCTGTTTTGAATTATGCTCATTTTAATGAGCAGAGTGCAAAGGATTTGTAATTGCTTCATCATTCATTCCACTCATGCCGCGATGGATTTTTGCGTGGTTTTGCAGTTGATTGCGGGGATAAACCCTGAGAAATATGTTTGCACTGCCATAAGGTAAGGTAACATAAGGTACGGACTGCTGCAAAAAGAGTAAATATTGTAGCTAATATTATTTTTTATTTTAGATTGGTATATATACAGGATTATGCAAACAGCAATCTCCCACAGTCATTATGAAGAAATGCTGGTAGATTACCATGTTTGCACAGCATGTAGGTTAGGGTATGTAAGGTCATAACATGATGACCGGGAAGACAGAAGCCTTGATTTTCTGCTGCAAAAAGAATGAATGCTCTAACAATCATAGTTGTTATTTCAAATCAATATATACAGGACTATGCAAACTACAACCTCTCACAGCCATTGCAGGGAAATACCCAGGGATAGTTCAAGGAAATTTCGGCATAATCCCAGCAAAACTTATGTTTGCACCGCAATAATGTAAAGTAATACAAGGTGCTGACTTGATGATTGGGAAGAACGAAGGCTTAGCTTTCTGCTACAAAATGAATGAATGTTCTAGCTATTATGGTTTTTATTTTAGATCAATATATCCAGGATTATGCTAACACCAACCTCCTGCCGCCCTTGTGGGGAAATACCCAGGGAAATTTTGAGGGAATTTCGGCGTAACTCTGGCAAAATATTATGTTTGCACCACAAAAAAAGTTAGGTAACATAAGGTACTGACTTGATGATTGGGAAGAAGTCTTAGCTTTCTGCTGCAAAAAGAACAAATGCTTGAGCTATTATGGATTTTATTTATTTATACCCCGGGAAATTTCAGGTAAATTTTGGGTAAATTTTGGTGTAATCTTAGCAAAATACTACATTTGCACTGGCATAAGGTAAGATAACATATGGTAGTGACTTGATGATTGGGAAGACAGAAGCCTTAGCTTTCTGCTGCAAAAAGAGTGAATGATCTAGCTATTTCGGTTCTTATTTTAGATCTATTCAAACAGGATCATGCAAATAACAATCTCCTGCAGTCGTCTGCTGAATATCTGTGTGTAAAAGGTTAAAGGCCTTGCAAGGCCTGGTATGTCTAAACATTATGGGGCCAGAGACTCACAAGGCTGGGTGCATACTGTGTGTTCTTAGGTCAATAGACGGCAACTTCCCAAACCACAATACAGATGAGACCTGTATTGGAAATTTATGGCAATGTTCTGACAGAGGGGATGATTTTTGACATGTAATGGGAGCAAAGAAGGTTCTCACAGTCTTTTTACATCACTTGTTACAATTGTTGTGAAGTAAATCAGAATTTGTCTGTAATGTTCTGAGTTCAATAACATCATCTTGGCTGTACTCAGAGAAATTTTGCAAACTTGTCAGTTGGAGGAGTTGAAATGCAAGCTGGGTGTTGTGTATATATTTGGACTACGAGGGCTTGTTCATTTGTTTTATCTAGTTTTTTTGTCCCCCACCTCAGTTTATTTGTACTGGCCTCAGCGACATTGGACTTGGCTGTAACACTTATATATTTAAACAAGGACTAGTGAGGGTAGAGGGAAGTGTTTGACTAAACTCTAGTCGGGTCTTCTCAAACAATTAAACATGGTTCTATCCATGGGGGCAAGATCTTTACCTCAGCTGGTTCTACTCCCGCTGCATAGGCCGCCACTTACTGCACTCTGGAACAGCAAAAAAAGAACACGTGAAGTCAGTGAAGAAGAGTGTGTGATAAGTGTAGAAACAAACAAAGACAGGGCAGTTGCAGGAAGTAAACAAACCAACCCAGAGGAACACAGGTGTACAAAAAAGACAGATGGAAACAAAAGGGAGTTAGTCGCACAAGACTAGATCATCTGACAGGAAGCACACGCTCTGATACTTTAGTCACTGACCTCTAGTATACAGGAGTGGGGGTGAAGGCGACAAGGGCCCCATCTGCATGGCTTGTCCCTCGCTATGTGGCCATGTGCAGCACCTGGCCCCAGTCCAGCGCCCAACGCCCAACACCCCTTTGTGATGGCCAGAGTGGCTGGTTGGGGTCTGCCTTTGATCCCAGGCCAAGTATTCATCTCTAAAGGAAGAGGAAGAGCAAAAAAAAAAAGAGAGAGAGAGAGAAAGATAGACAGAAAAAAGAAGGGGGGACAGAGAAAAAAAGTCAACCACTGCTGCCAATTATTGGAAAAACATCAAGGTCTTTTCTGTCTGTGTAAAGAGAAAGAAGAGAAACGAGGGAAGGGGAGGTAGAAGAAGAGATAGCTGTTTGATGGCTTGGCTCAGTGTTAGTTTAGGGATTGTACCGAGGCAAGGCGAGCCAGAAGCTGACCTGCAGGAGGTGATTACAGGTGGAGAGAGGCATTTGTCTGGCTGCTAAGACTCTTTCGTTTTTTGGTGTTTTCTTTTCTTTTTTTTCTTGTATGCCCTTTTTTTAATCTTTGCCTCTTTCACTATCTCTCTCTGACTCCCTCTCTTCCTCTTGTTATTGCCATTCTTATCGCCACCTTCCTTTCTGTTTCCAACGTGTGCTGTTAAACCAGTTCACAAGGACAAATAAAGGTCATTTCTTGGTCTCTCTCTCTCTCTCTCTCTCTCTCTCTCTCCATATATATATATATACACAACATATATGTGTGTGTGTGTGTGTGTGTGTGTGTGTGTGTGTGTGTGTGTGTGTGTGTGTGTCACCAAAGCAGGAAGCGACTGTGACTGACAGCCTGTATGCTGCAGAAGCATGTCAGACAAATGATGAGGATGTCATGACAACAAACAGAGGAGAGGATTAAAGTGTTGTCAGTAAGCAAGACACATTTTAAACCCCGTGAAGAGCAGAAATAATCACATAAATGATGCAGGTTACACTTCAACACTACCTAATGTGGCCTAACAGGCTCAAGGATCTTTCTGTTTTTCTGTTTTTCTTCTTTTTTTTATTTAGGCAAGAGTTTGGCTCTATGTACATGATTTTTCTCAAAAAAAGAAATAAAATCTGTTTCACATCACTAATCAAAGCACATTTGCTCAATTTAACCATACTCATTTTACTACTGGCTGTATAGAACCTAATAACTGGGTTAAATGACTTGTTTGGTATAGTTTTTGTTATGTGAGAGGAGAGAGTTACACTGGTCAAAGTCTTTTTTTTTTTTGGTCATCGCCTCCAGCCAACACAAAGTTATAAGTAGAGCAATAGCTTAAACTCTAGGAAGTATTTTGAGGAGAAAGTTGCCTACCACTGCTTAAAGGATCATTTTGGTTTATTTAATCTTCTCTGTATATGTGTGTTAAACACTTTTAATCACTTTTACCTTATAGGATAATTTCTAGTTTATTACAAGTTGGATTTTATTTTTGTAGTTTGGGCTCTCATTTCTATTACAAATGTTAATATTGTTCTCACCAAGGTAATTGCTGAGATGTGGGAACAGGGTGTTATCACAATGTAGCGATGCAGCAAAAAATTTGATCCGTCTGCAAACAAACCAACCATTTAGATAGCTGGATTATCAAAGATTATCCAAACTACAGCCAGCCAATAACACTGCAGGGTGTGAGGGCGGGGCTCTTTAAAACATGTAGCAACTAGGTGCCAGTCCATAAGCACGCATCCAAGATGGCCATAAACCGTAACCAACAAATCCTACTCATTCTGCCCATAAACCAATTAATATTTGTTTTTGAACATAAACACATAATATAGAGAAAAACATTTGATAATGATTGCATAGATTTAGTTATGGAAGAATTTGTATCACTGTGCAATGGGGGCACTGTTTGGATGACTGCAAACAAATTATTTATTTCTGCACTGCATTTTCTTGTTATCAGCTGTCATGCCCCAAGATCAATATATCCGTCATAAGCTTATATTGGCCAGTAATTAGTAGGGATGCATGATAATATCGGCATCAGTATCGGCCGATATTGGCTTTAAAATGAACTAATGAATTGGCTAACATGCTTTTTCTTATTTTGCACAATGAATGAATATTACATACATTGATAAGTATTGTATTTCATGTCTCCATCTGCTGGTGGCCCATCATGATAAGAACATGCATGCATAATATGACATTAATTCCATTACAGAAGAGACTTGATGATTACTTAAAATTAGGTTGGGGAAAAAGTGGATACATCAATATTGGTATCATTATTGGCCAAATAAGATGTTATATCTTGGCAGTTTTCTTTTAATATTTGCCTAAATATTTTCCTAAAAAAAAAAAGATGCTACAGATGGTTATAACTGGGACATATTAGCTGTAAAACACAATGGGACCATAAGATAAAGCATCACCTAGTCCAAAATCAAAGTAGATAAATATATTGAGGAAAAGAAACATTACATTTTTAAACATGATTTTCTAATGTTTGGTTCCAGGCCCTTTAAAAAGAAATAAAGGTAAAACAATGTACTGAATGTGTGAATATGACTGAAAAACAAATCAACACAACACTTGATAGAGAAAAATTGGTAGGACAGACTGTTTTTTCCCTTAAGACAACAGAGGAGCGACTAGTTTATCGTTTACATACATTTGTAACCGTCTATGATGACAAGAACGAGTTCAAAACTCCTCTGTAGGTTAGGAGTGTCACTGACTACAACACCCATAAGCCATTGGGCCAATTGCTGGCTACTGACTGGTTCTGAGACCCAAGAAAAAAAGAAAGGCACTTCCTTCAGCACAGGCCCTCGTTGGCTGCTGAAGCCCATAGTGAGAGCATGGAAGCTCCTATTGCCTAAAGTGAGGTGTCAATCAAAAGGTCAGACTTCATCCATCATCTTGACAGCAAGGAGTCGGCGTATTTACATGGAAACTGGAGATATGTGGAGAAAAAGGCATGTTGAAATGAAATGATGTACAGGAGTTTGTGGATATCCATGGGTGTAATAATGTGTTTGGACTAAATATGTCACTGGATTTAGATTGCCTGACCTTTAGACGTGTATTTAGACTGTATGAGCCGTGTTTTTATTGGTATGAATCTGTGGATTATAAAAACGCTTCATAGACAAGTAACCGTTAGTTTGTTTTTTATCTGACAGAAGTGTTAATTGAACCTGCTGTGGTGGGCATATCATGAAATGGTCTGCATCAGTTGAACCACAAGGAGCGTAGTTTTCAAACAAGTTGTTTATATCTCTTAAATGATCAAATAAAACTTTTCTTGAATATTTCTCCAGAACATTCAATTCACAAGGAGCATGGCTTTTGAACAATTAAATGAGTAAACCACTTAAACACAGCAAATATAGCAGTTGCACACTTATCATAATCATCAAGACGGAGGCATTGTCCTCACCGCATCAGCCACAGGCTCAATTCCAGCCTGCTGCCCCCTGCTGCATCAGCATCAGCAAGACCCAGGTTGTAATTGACAGCAATTATCCCATTAAGCTATAGGATCGATAGTATTTCATTCAGGGGAAAATATGTGCAAATTAGAAGTCTGTCACTATGTTTATACATAGAGTATACAGTATGTTCTGTGTCCTTGATGCACATAGAAACACGTACATGTTAGCAGCTGCACAGTTAAACCAAGCTTGTGGTCAGGCATTGAATATAGGGGCCTAAACAGTGTTCATATGCGTCACTTGCCTTCTCTCCTCTGCCTTCGTCCTTGTGGACAAAGAAACAAAACAGACAATAGAACATGCATTGATCACCAAGGACGAGTTTCTATCGCTCTCTCTCCCTCGGCCTCTCCCTCTCCCTCTGTCTGTCTCTGTAATTTTCCTTTCATGGCTGCTTTTCCGGCTGTCTCCGGAGACCTTCTCAGTCGACGAGAGAAAACACAAACTGAACATTAAAACGCCCCGCAGCCCTTTAAACACTTGTCATTTGTCCTTTGTACAAATCATGGCGAGAGTTGCTATAGAGACTGCTCTTTTTTTATTCTTGTTTTTTTTTTCTCAGCAGTTCTTGTTTCATTAAGTTTGCTGGTGAGAGAGAGAAAGAGGGAGAGGAAAACAGACAGGGAGAGAGAAAACCACAGTAAATTATGAGTACGGGGGAATGATCAAAAACGAGCCGTTTAAAAATCCAATTTGCCACGGGGGTGTAAGATGAGAGATGAGTGAAGGACAGTCAATGTACTGTGGATCTCTGTGGGCATATTGACCAACATACAGCTTTTTTTCCTGAGACAAGACAGATGAAAGGAATGAGAGTTTGCTTGGATGTGGAGTCCACAGTTTAATCATGACAGATGAACATTATTTTTCTGTAATCAGGCTGTTTTATTTGCAGCATGTTCGTACTCTGTAACATGTATCTTTCCCGTGTCATGTTCCTGCATTTTTTTTTCATTGTTTAAGGGTGTGTCTTGTGTATGGATGCCCGTGTGAGCGTGTGTTCATTAGACTTCCAGTACCTGCGTCCAGCCATGGGCGTTTAATTCAGCGAGCAGGCAGGGGCATTATCACACACTACCATCACTAATCCCCATGGAATGAAACACCGACACTTTGATGTCTGCCAAAGAACACTGCTGTAGTATTTGGAGGCAAGACGGCGCATCACGTACAAACCATAATTAACAATCTATAGCTGGACTCGAGCCAGGCAGAGCAGTGGAGGTGCAAGGAGGGCAGGAGAAGAGAGAAAGAAGAGAGAAAAGGGAGAAAGACACTGGTGGTATAGCGCCAGAGGCAGGATGGTACAGCTTGAAAGGATGTGCTATATATGTGCGGTATATGTCTGTGTGTATAAACGTACTTGGGGGTTGAGGGGTTGTAGAATGTAACGTAGAGTGAGTACATTTACTCAAATACTGTGCTGAAGTACAATTTTGAGGTGTTGTAGTCTTTCTTATGCAACTTCTACTTTACAACATTTTGGAAGCCAGAACTGTATATTTTACTCCACATTTATTTGACATTAGTTACCTTGATGATTTAGATTATATAAGAATAAATCTAATAAATGATGATGTATTAACATGGATTAAGATCCCTGGCGGTATATCAGGTGGTTAAAATCAGCCCCGCCTTCAACTGTACCAGCTGCAACATGCTTACACATGAATGCATCACTACTGTACTATTTATATTACTCTGAAATGGGACCTTCTGTATATTATTGAGGTCCGAGCTAGCATATTCTATATTCTTAAGTGTATTTTGATGCTAATACTTTTACTTAAAGGTCCAGTGCATAAGATTTAGAAGGATTTAGTGGCGTCTAGCGGTGAGGATTGCATATTTGCAACCAGCTTAAACCTCTCCTGGTTAGAATTCCTTCATTCTTCTTGGTTGAGGAGGTTTTGACCAGGATCTACAGAAGTCTCTTCCTTTCCAGAACAAACGGATCAGGTAATTTAAACTGGTAAAAACACTGAACAAAGTAGTTTCATGTTACAAAACAATGTTTCTCTGATGCTGTTTGGCATGTTGGAGACAGGTAGCTCACCAACCACCTGCTAATGCATGCTCATGTGTTTCCTCTGATAACTTAAGATCCAGATGTTCAGGAGGTTTTGACAGGGAACTGAATTATCCGCAGAGGTCTCTTCCTCTCAAGATCAAATGGACCCAGTAATGTAAACCAGTAAAAACACTGAATAAAGCAGTGTCATGTAACAAATCAGTTTCTCCCACCCTGTTCACCACGTCCAATTCTGCCCGCTTGCCCAACGCCTGCTAATATGTGCTATTTGCTTTGATAACTTAAGATTCAGATGTTCAGGAGGTTTTTACGGGGAGCCAAATTATCCACAGAGGTCTCTTCCTCTCCAAAAAACAAACAAACCAAAGAGGTCCATGAAGCAGTTCTAAATTAAAAATCAGTGTGTCTTTGACGCTGTTTGGCATGTTCGAGATGGAACGTTAGCCTAACACCTGCTAATGTCTGCTCACCTTTTGTCTCTGATCACTTAAGATCCAGATGTTCAGGAGGTTTTTTATTAGGAGCTGAATTGTCCACAGAGGTCTCTTCCTCTCCGGAATGAACGCATTGTGGTTTAAAAAGGGTAAAAACGCTGAATAACGTGGTTTCATGTTACAAACCAGTGTTTCTCTGACACTGTTTGGCATGTCAGAGACAGGCAGATCACCCACAACATGCTAATGTGTGCTTGTCTTTTTTCTAACTTAAGTTCAAGAGGTTTTTACCAGGAGCCAAATTATCTGCAGAGGTCTCTTCCTCGCCAAAACAAATGGACCAGGTGATTTAAACCATTTAAAATACTGAATAAAGCAGTTTCACGTTACAAATCAGGTGTTATTCCAACACTGCTCATCACAGATGGGCTACAAACTATGGTTGTGGATGCGAATGGAATCAGTGTTTAGTTTGTCCATTCTGGGCTACTGTAGAAACATAGCAATGCAACATGGCAACCCCCATAAGCAAGGACCTATCTCCCTATGTAGATATAAACAGCTCACTTTAAGGTAACAAAAACACAATAACTTTCAAAAGAAAACATACTTATAATATTAAATTCCATTTCTGCCAATATATTCTCCTACATCCTACACACTGGACCTTTAAATAAGATTTCTAATGCAGTACTATTGCTTGTAACAGAGTATTTCTACACTGCGGTATGGCTGCTTTTACTTACGTCAAGGATCTGAGTACTTCTTCCATCACAGGTTAAGGGAGCTTGAAGATATACCAGTAAACATACCAATGTGGAAGTGATCAATGCTGAACTCACTGACAAACACACACACACACACACACACACACACACACACACACACACACGTGCACACACACACACACACACACACACACACCACACACACACACACACACACTATAACCACAGTGTTGTTGTCTCAGTAACAACCTGCCGGGAGCTCAAAGAGCACAGGGCGGTGGAGTAAGTACTGGACAACAAAATGAAGCTGAGCAGCCAGTGGAATACAAACCCCTGGACTTTTTGTACTTGACGAGGACGCAGAATGAAAAATTCAAGCCCTCCAACACTGACTGGCGCTGAGAAAAGTCCCACACACCTACACACACACACACACACACACACACGCACACACACACACACACACACACACACACACACACACACACACATGCACAAAGCAAGATTCCTCATGCCACCTACTCACATTCTGGTGAGAAAATAATATCACTGCGTGCCAGTGTTCATAACAGCACGTGTGTGCGCGTGTGTGTATGCGTGTTGCACAGACTATAATACATACACCTCGTGTAAGAGGATAAAACACCAAAAAACCAAAGACTTTCATCAAAGCAAGTGAGAGAGGATGTCAGAGATTTTTTCTAAAGATGAAAGCTAGGGATATTCTCTCATTTCGGCTCATCTCTCTCTCTCTTTCAAAATCCTTGAAGTATCATCCATGTTTCTACGACAAAGAGAGAGAGAGAGCAAGAGAGAGAGAGAGAGAAAAAGGGGGGTGGTAAAAGTTATTTATGTCCCACGCTGTGTTATGTGGTCTGTCACTTCTCATTTTCTCCCAGGGCTGTCCAACTGGAAGACTTCAGTCAACTCTCTCCAAGCCTGTATTTGCTGAGGTAATTACAAAGTGACAGCTTCAAATCCTCTACCACACACGCACATGCACACGCACGCACACACGCACACACGCACACACACACGCACACACACATACACACACACACACACACACATGCATGCACACATATGCAGCCAAATATGGGTAAATATGGGATATGTGGCTCTGTAGCCTTTTAGAATCTCTGCTCAGTTAGGTAAAACCTGTGACATGCATCTCTCTTTTCATTCAGTCAACAGCTAACAGAGATGCCAGCATGTTCTCTCTCCCAACTTGTCAAATACTGCCGCCTTGTCAATGATTTTGGCATCAGATACATACAGAGGCACCACTCATGGTGGTATGATACGCGCAGGCAGCGGCTAATTATGATGCTGCTGCCTCAGTTGAACTCATCAAATACCGCCACTTTGTCAGTGAATGTCAGCATCAGACGCAACGCACCAAGACACTCTCTGCAGCAGTATGATATGCACTGGACAGTATATGTTGCCAGAAACTATGATAGTATAAAGAACGAGAAAGACCATATAGAGTGGGCAGGATGTGTTGAACAAGCACCGGAGTCAACTCAGTGGAGTTACTTTAATAACGACGTAGTGTGCTGGTATGTGTAGCACGCTACAGTGGTAATGTATGTCATGTCACATTACATGATGTTAGTAAGAACTGCACTTATTTTAAGCCAAACCATGATGTGTTTTTTCTAAACCTAACCACGTGCTTTTGTCTTTTACTTACACAGTGGGTGGGGCTGCCCCCTGAAAGTGAAAGATTCAAATCATCAGTTGGAGACCCCTCAGTTGACTGAGATTCTTTCAGTCAAGCAGTTGCTTTGTTTGTTTTTGTCAGTCATTGTGCAGTGTACATCTGGGGACATTTTGGTCCCCATGTCCGCTCTTCGGTACAGGCAGCTGCAGACCCAAACCCAGGGTGAGTCTGAGTGAGACTGGGGAAGCTGCTGCCTAGACAGGCTCCCAGATAACATTATCTTTTGCCTTCTGCTTAGAAGTGGTGAATGTATAGCTCACGGCAACTTAATACGATACCTTTTCTGGCTTTTGTTTGATTAACTTTGTTGCTACACATGTTGATCTGTTGTCGGCATAATTTCACACATTAGATCCAAGGGCTAATTTGGCTCATTTACTATATTACGTGAATGTTGCTTTCACTCTGAATGTCCTGCCATTTAAACTCTCAAACTCTATCTGGATAAAAAGGAGCGAATAGTTGAATATTTGCATTGGACACCACACTCAATTCAACTATCATAATTCAGTCAGGTACAGCCTTAGTGATAAGTTTAGACTGTGAGCATGTAACAAGCAAAAACTGTACATTTCCTGTGCAAACTGTCCATGAATGTCCAAAAACAACGCAGGAGAGAACCTACCGCATCATATTCTGTCATTCAGTTCAACTGACCAAGCCTTGGTATTTGATGGGATGGGATGAGAACATTGGGAGGGAACCGACGCTGTCAATGAAGCGAAAGGCATTTCTGTTGGCTATTCCCCATAAAACATGTGGGATGCAAACACACACACACTCACATATACACACACACACAAAAACACGTCCACCTCCCATATTCACTTAGAGGTGATTGTAAGAACATCTTTGATCTTTTTTTTCCTTTCTTCTTCAAGGAGATGCATTGCCTGTACACATAATCCATGACAGACATAATGTGATTTGGTAGTATCTCTAAATGGCAGGGAAAACCAGCTGACAGAAATTAATAAGTTACTGCCGAAATGAAGGAAGTGGAGGAGGAGGGGTTGGGAGGAGATGGCGGAGGTGGTAGGCTCACCTGGCAGCAAAACACACAGATCATCAAATTACCTTTTGGAGGCATATCGTCATGGTAAAAGTCGCACACATGTGGAGCTCAACCTGCCCTATCTGAGGCTGCACATGACGCTATTCTGTCGTCTCCAGTTTGGATCATAACTCTAAAAAATAAGGGTGGTTGAAGTCACAGGCTAGATGTTGGGAAAAAGACTTGTGGGGACCCCTCTGCCTCATTTCTGTCACAAGGAGGGCTGCCGCTCAGCACTGTAAGCTCACCATGAGGCCTCATGATTGAGTGGGAAGGTCCGTTCTGTATGGACACTGTGTGCTGCCCACAGGCTCTCAAACAGGAATTGGCATTTGGAGTCATGGCTATGCAAACATGTACATGGGTGCATAGGTACGTGTTTATTAAAGGGCACTTTCACTTTGACATTTTTATGCATAGAGCCTTCTCTTTTTTTTTTTTGGTGAACTCTGACCAGTTGCAAACTGTCTTGATAGAAGTGACCTTGAGTATGAACTACTCGTTAACACAGATAGCAGTCAGTCATCGCAAATGAATGGAGTTGATTCCATAGATTAACTGTGCTATCTCACTGTCCAGTTCACGACTGAGAGTGCATGTAGTCACAACTAGCCAGCTTCCAGCACCACCTTTACCACAAAGATGCACAAATAAATTTTGGCATGTCGCTTTCTGTTCTGACAGGGCACAAAATCTAAACAGTAGGGCCTTAACCTAACCAAACCCTCCTTACGCCCACTTTGTCACAGAGAGTAACTCCATCTCTAGTCACCTTCGCAGCTGCATTAAGCATCCTTCATTAGGTGTAGAGTGTAAATACAGAAGCAGACTTTGGGACAAACTTCCTTCTCTCCAACGGAAAAATGAATTGTCACTTTCATAACCATGGAGAAATATAAAACTTACTCCCATTTTATGTTCTTCTTATGTATTTGTATCACTTATATTTGATTGCCATGTGCTGCTAATGTTTACCTAAATCTTTGTATATCATCCTTGTGTCATTCAAATTAATAAATCGATAAAGAAATAATTAAATCAAAAAATCAATATACTTCTACAGTATACTTGTTCTCATTTTTTTGCTCTGATATATAAAAGTTGTTTGTTTTTTAGCAACAGTCCCTTCAAATATACAACACTGCATAATCAAATGAACATGATTATTGATTTCTCAGTCCGTTCTCATTCCAAACTGGCCAAATACTGCCAATTTGATTTCGACATCAGACACTGACGCAAAAAGGCACGTTTTGCAGCGGTGTGATACCACCACGAAAAGGTGTGATAACAATGTAATATAAGGAGCTGGAAAGTCACTTTATGGTGGGTTTTGGGTCCAACAAACCCTGTACTTTCACCTGGGAGTCTGCTGTTTGCTTCCCGTGTGAATATTAGAGCCGAACCATGATGTATTTTTTTTCTAAACCTGACCAGATGCTTTTGTTACACAAAGAAATAAACATCAATATGAGGTGTTTATTTTGAAAAAGACTGTATACGTCCAAAGAGCGGAAAGCCATTTTCTGTGAAAACATAAGTGTATTTTTATTGCCGATATTTGACGAGTTGGGATGAGAACCCATGGTTTTCTGGAGACTAGAGAAGGGTTGATCCTAAATATAATAGCCGCCTTTACACTGCCTGTTCAAGACAGTATTCCACCTCGCCTTTCTGTATACAGTAAATGGTACACTTTCGGAATCGAAGGATGGAGCTGTCTTGCCTTTAAGCCACGGCAGAGGCAGTAATAGTGCCAAATCAATGTCTGTGTAAAAAGGACAGCTGGAAGGATGGGACCACGGACGAGACAGGTGTGACCTGACAATGTGTTATATATGCCACCGACCGCAGGGCGATATAAAATGCAGCTAACAGCAGTTAGCAGCTAACTCAAAGAAGAAGGATAGAGGAGACAATGATATCCAGGAGCACCTTAAACTCCAAGTAGATGAGATCAACCACCATAAAACAGAGATGGTAAATGATTGTCAGTGTCATGTCATACAATTGTTATTGTTTATAAAGCACTGCTGATGCATATGTTATTTGACACACTAGAGGCCAACGCTGTTGTGTTACATGTCATGCCCATGATGCCTCATTTGCTTGCTGGAGTGCTGTCTAAAATCACACAATGGAAAAGCATGATTCCGTTGTTGTTTGGTTCTATGTAGCATTGCAAAAGCGATGTTAAAAAGGAACTTTGAAGCCACTGTATAGCACCACCTCTGTGTGAAAAGGGCTAATGTTACATTCAAGTTGTTAACATCTGTATGAATATATCAAATATTTATCTTCATGAATATATCAAATGTATCTTAGTTTGAACAGTTAACATTTGTAAGGGTAGACACACTGAGCTTTATTTGTATGGAGTGTCTTCATGACAAAAACAAGATGGTGTTGCCCGTGGTCAGTAAGTCAGCATTGATGCAAGGTGGTCATTTGGAGGTTTATAAGCAACTTTCACTCCTCGCTAGTTGGTTTGATGTGGCACTAAATGTGGCCAACCCTCCTCATGAATGCAGAAATAGAGGGGAAATGGACAGGGAGAGGGTGTAGGGGGTAGGCCTACTTTGGTAAAGGCTGTAGTTTACCAAAATATTTGTAACATGAATTATATTTCCAAGCATGGATATGGAAACCAAGTTTACCTGAACAAGGTTGTCTGAGATTGGTCCCAGTCAAACTTTGCTACAGTCTGTGTGCAGTCACAAAGTAATCCATACTCTTACTGGAAGAGTCATCATTAGTGGCACTCTTGGAGAGAATAGCTTTCAAGCTGGGCTTGATGCCATATTAGACAGTAGGCGATGTCACTGCTTTGGATGGGTACACTCCCATCAGTCAGGTTCATGTAGCTCCACCCACCCTTACATTGTTCACTCTGTAGCCTATCATTGTTCCCAGGCCACAGTGGTAAACAGCTGCACTTTGATGGGGAAAGTAAATGTACCACAAATCGGAACAACAGTAAACAAGTGTGAAAGCAGAGCAGTGCAGTTACAGGCAGGGGGTACAGTTGAGCTCTGGTGTGTACAGCATGTGTGGACACATTCAAGCATACATGTGCATGTGTGTGAATGTAGATAAGCTGCTGTGTGTGTTACATTATTGCCTCATGCACAAGTCACAAGATTTGGATTTGATTTGCAATCTGATATAGACACACAAAAAAGTAATTATGTACCATATCTGATCTAATTTAAAGGAGGAAAAATATGTGGATCTGGGGCATTGCACAAATGTTACTTCACTATTAAAGTGCCACACATAAAGGAGAGGATTTTCAAGGTGGCAGAGTTGTTCATGTCCAGTGGGGAGAAGGGGGCCAGATGTGGCTTTACGGGTTGCTGTTGGCTTGGATATGTGTGTGAGAGCATCAACTGCCTGAAAGAGAGAATGACAGACAGAGAGAGGGGTGGAAAGCAGATAGAGGGTGTAAGGGAGGGAGGTATGACATGCTCGCCAAACCACTCAGCAAGACTCTGATTTATGTGGCAACTGCTAGATGGTGGTCTGAGTACAAGAGGCCACCTACACCAGTGTCTGACCTCTGATCTGCTTCAACTTCTGAAATGAACTCAGCTGTCCTTGCTAAATCTACATCCAGACAGGAGGGATGAGCTGTTTTAGGGGGGAACACACACATACAAACATGCCCACAAACACACAAAGGCACACAAGCTTGCATTTAGACCACGACAAACACATGTACAGGTGTGTGTGCCTGTACCCAAACAGCCACACCTGTGAATGCAACACATGGACATTGTCAGATAAAGTGGAGAAATACTTCACATGATGGAGAAGAAAGAGAAAAGGAAATGCCAATGAGCCAATTGGACTTTTACACTGTTTTCAAATTTTAATCTAACCAGTCCTGTAAAATTCATCTAAATGCACCTAAAACACCTATCCAAGACATACAACAACTGAAAGTTTTTCTTGTTCTATTTTTAGTACATGTACACATATGATCTCTTTTAAAAGGTCACGACACTGACGTTTTTCCCCAACAGTCAGAATCACTGTAAGTATTTTTGTCACTGAGTTATATATATATATGTATATATATATATATATATATATATATATTCATATATATTCATGATGTAGATGACTAGAAATGGGAGGTATTAGCTGGAAAATACAATGGGACCACAGCATGAAGCCTCACATGGTCCCAGTTCAAAGTAGATAACAATATCACAGAAAATAAACATTTTACGTGTGTTTTACGATACGACGTGATGCGATACGATACGATATGATACGATACGATGCACTGTGATGCGATACGATATGATACACTTCTTTTAAAAAAAACAGATTGATAAGAAACACTGTTTACCCCTTAAGACTACAGAGGAGCCATTTGTTTATTATTTCTGTACATTTATAACAGTGTATTACACCAAGAAAGAGTTAAAAACTCCTCTGGAGGTGAGAAGTGTCATTGGCTACAAGATGCATAAGCCATTGGGCCAATTGCTGGCTATTGATTGGCTCTGAGGCTAAAGGAATTAAGGGAAACACTTCCTTTAACACAGGTCCTTATTGGCTTTTGTAGGCTATGGGGAAGTGCATGGAAGCTCCCATTGGCTGAGGTGGGATGTCAATCAAAAGGTCAGGAGTTCACCATCATTTTGACAGCGAGCAGTTGGCATATATATTTACATGCAAACAGAAGAAATTCTGGATAATATGTGAAGAAATACAAACATTTGAAATGATGCAACAGCAGTTTGTGGATATCTACCAATGTAATCATGTGTCTGGACTAAATATTTCACTGGATTTAGATCATGTGGACCTTTGGGAGTGTATAAAGTCTGCATGTATGTTTTTGTTGGCATATCATCAATCTGTGGATTATAATAACACTTCTTAGGTGAGTTTGTTTGTTCTTGTTTTTGTTTTGGTTGATTTTGTTTTTGTCTGACAGAAGTGGTTATTGAAGCTGCTGTGGTGGTTGTATCTTGATATGGTTCGCATTAATTGAACGAGGAGTGTAGCTTTCTAATGATAAGTCAGATCAGTAAACCATTTAAACACAGCAAATACAGCAGTTGTTTATATATCTTAAATCATCATATAAAACCTTTCTTAAACGGTTCTCTAGAACATTAAATATTCAAGATCAAGTAAGCAAAAGTTAAACATTCTCCATCATTATTTATTATTTTAACACTTAAATACTTAATCAGGACTATGTGGGTGTGGTTTGATCAGATTTAACTGACAGTGCAGGGAATAACCACCAACTGTCATTTTAATTTAAATGCTGCTGGCACACAAAAGTACTGTATATGCCCTTTCTAATCAGACAAAAAACCCACTTACACCCGCTAACATTTGGCTTTTGTATTTCATGGGAAAGGTTGCAATCCAACCCCGGGTCAAATGACTCCTCCGTAGTCACGGGTATTTATGAGCTCCAGCTCCGATCAGCTCTGGTTGGCAGTGATGGACTTAAGACACCTTGGTGAACATTTTAGCCCATCCTCCAGCGCAATGCAATGACAGGCTGACACAAAATAGTGTCAGTCTCTGTCCAAGCAGTGCTCAAACATCGTTGAAAAATTATTCTGCACTGAGTTTGAAAGAGAGAGAGAGACAGAATAAGTAAGAGAAAAAAAAAGAAGTAACCACAGTAACATTTTCACAGGGCTCCATGCTGCTTTGTACTATTTACTAACCTGTTTTACAGCCCGTCTGTGATGTCAAATGTGACACACCAGACAAAAAGAAAAAAAAAAAGCAACAAAGGCATACTGGTATACTCGCAATCAAAAAGCAGTCTATCGCCTAATTTTAGTTGATTTTCCCACATACATGTGCTAAGTTTGGTGGGAAAAGTGTGTGTATATATGACATCACCTCTATCCAAATAAGCCCCAACTACTTCAGCTCAGTGAGAAAAGCAAAGACAAAAACAGAAACATAGAAATCTGTCATGTGACAAAATTGTAGTCATGTACATTATAACAAGGTGGAGGCAGAAATCTCAACATACAACTCTGTACATCTCAAAACCTGGACAAATATAACCAAAACTATGTGCAATGATAGGTAACCACCAGAGGTAATTGAGGAAATGTGTAAAAAAAATGTAATTTGGGTGAAATGACCCTTTCATGTGTTTTAGGCCCTCTGCTCCTAATTTTATCCGCCATCCCCCATTCTCCCCTTTCCCCATACAGATGGTTGTGGGCTGTGACCTTGGACAGGCACACACACACACACACACACACACACACACACACACACACACACACACACACACACACACACACACACACTCGTCCATCTGCTTGCACTTAGACTGTCATAACTCTCTTTCCCTCTCTCTCCCCAGTTCTCGTCTCTTCCTCCCTTTGTCATCCCTATTGTTGTTTCCATGCCTTTGAAACTTAAAAATATCCCACCCCGATTGTGTTCTGTACATTTTGTTACCATGGTGATTGCCATGTGGAACAAGCAAAAGGAATGCGTGTGTGTCTGTGTGTGTATGTATACATGTATAATGTGTGTTCGTGTGCCAGTTGCAGTGCTATCAGCCAAACACAGAGTCCAAAGCTATTTTCTAAGGAAACAACAACAAAAGGAGAAACACCCACCATCCCCTTTCTTTGGTTTCTCTTCCCCTTATTTCTCTTCTTCTCATCTTTCTCATTCTGCATCTTTTTTTTTCTGGCCCTCCTCTCACTTCATCCCTATCTCCCTCCACTGCCCCGTTCCTTTTTACTCTCTCTTGCCTTTCCATTTCCCAACTCCTCCCTCTCTGCGCCAGCCTTCAAACGTCCTCCATCACCCTCCTGCACCCAAAAGCAACAGCCCAGAGAGGGAGAAAGGAGGAGATAGACAGAGGGAGATTGACAGGAGGTGTCTAAGAAGGCCTTGTGGGAGTTGAACTGTAGTAGTGATACTGAGTGAATGGCTGGACTCATCTGGCCCACACATTGTAGTCCACTGACGACAGCAGCATCACAACATCAAGGTGTCGGCTTCTACCTCATCACCACCAGTGGCCTTAGAAAGCCAACACACACTGCAATGTGAAACTGATTTTAATGAGGGGCACCCCTCTGTATGTGTGTGTGTTTGTTGCTGTCTGTCATTCCTACTCTAGGTTTTGCTTTGTGTGTTTATTTGTATGCTGGTGTGTTTGTGATGAATGCGGATTCATATTTAATGTTTTGATGACGTCTCTCCTTGAAATATCTGCATGTGTAATTATTTGGCAATGTGTTTGCACACATGCCTCAGTTAATGTGTACACACTATTAGTGATGGATAGATATTCCAATTTGTGTGTATTCTCGTGTGTCATCAAATTAGAATCATATTATTCTGCCATATGATGTTCCCTCCTGTTTTGTGTACATGTAATTATGCTCATATGCAGTTCTCTGTGTGTCTGTGTGCATTTGCAAGAGTTTATTCCTGCTTATCAAGGGAGCAATAGGCTCTTTTAATGTAGGGGTGGTCCCCATGTGCATCCACCACCCTGGGCTGATGAAGGGCAGAGCAGCAAAGGAGGAGCAGCCAAAAAAGGCCTGGTGGGTGTGTTCATTTGACCGAGTCAGCTTGTAGAAAAAGTGGATCTCAGCAGCCTATTACACTTAGGCAGGGATTAGTGAAACCACAGAATGGTATTGATTGATATATCTCTTCCTGGTTTCAGTCTGTCAGGTGATAATATACACCCTCAGGGAGTTATTTGAAACAGATAACAAAGTGCTGAAACAGAGAGAGGGAGAGAGAGGCATCCGCCAAAATACAGGATCTGATGTTACTGCCCTACAGTGAAATGCCTATGTAAACACCTGGCTTGGGTATTAAAAGATACTTTTGCTTTATTACATCTTGGGTCTCATAATAATTTGACAATTTGAGTTATACTTCTCCCATTACCCTTCATTTCGCTTCCAAATAAGTCTGACTGAACTGGGGGTTTGAGTAAAGGGATATTTAGGATTTTTTTGAAGTGGGATTGTATGAGGTGCTAATCCATAGTCAAGCAAGCTGGAGTCTGACACAGAGGCTAAGCAAGGTACTGCTGTGGGTCAGCAACAAACATTTTTTGCCATCTAAAAAAAGTCCTACCTAAAAAAGTCTGTATCAGTTTAAGTGTATGCTATATTTGGAATGTTCACTGCTTTGCCTTTCTGTCAGAGAACCTGTTATGATGGGGAAGCCTTTAACGGCTTCAATTCCCCATCTATGCTCTCATCAAAGCCACCAGACCCCATTAACATAAACAGTAATTTTAGCTCGCTAAACACGGGAGTTGTTGGTCTACTGCTGCCACGATCACTAAGCTACTTTATGTTGTTGTGTGACTTTGGTGAATCCGAACTCAGCCATTTAGACGCCAAAGTCACACAATAACACAAACTAAGTGATTGAGACAACAGAAGACCAGCAGCTCCTGTGTTCAGCAATGTTAAATCACTGTTGTTTTTTCAAATGATCTGAACCATCCCCTTAATGTAAAGATACTGATTAGTACAGCTTCCTCTTTAGAATGAGAGAAACAGAAAATGTGGCCATGCCTGTTTTTGTGTATATAAAGAGAGAAAACCAGGTACCCAACTGTAGAGGGGTAGAGGGGGATAATGTAGCTCTGTGTTGTCAGACCCAGTCACATTTAAGACATTGGCTGGTGAGTGTATTCCATTAAGCTCCTTCCTAGAAGTCCTGTATTTCTGTGGTAATTACTTCTGCTGCAGACTGACCAGGGCGAGAAATAAATCTAGACATGTGTGGACCGGAGGGATGATGGCTTTAGCTGGTGGCAGAGGTGACATGCACATAGAAACACAATTCCTCAATCTACCTAGCGATAAGCAGTGAAACATAGATCTGTGACAGGAGCTTTCGCCTTAGCTAGCTGATAAACTCCTGTTAGCAAGTCCTGCAGCCAAATAAAGTCTCCAGCTAGCGTATATGCGTCCACAGCAGATGTAATGTATCCTCACTCTCTGCTGGTAGCACTGTGAGCTATTGGGTCTGATCACTTCTGATACTGCCTCTCTTTCCTTCACCTTCCCAATCCGTTCAAATAAACTTGTTTTAATGAAAATACATTCCTAGGTTTGGAGGATTTCGTGGATTTTCATCCCACTCTCATCTCTCCTGTCCAAGGTTTTTTCTTTTCTTTTTTTATGGGGGATGGGGGCTGAAGCAGTAGTGGCAGCAGCCCATATTAAGAAGTGCTGACGCCACAGTGCTGAGAATTTCTGTGTGCATTCAAGGAATGAGGAATAGATCTCTAACTGGCTTAAGGAGAGGCAGAAAGAGGGGTAGATGTAGGGAATGTAATGGTAGGTAGAAAGGATGGGGAAGAGAAAAAGAGGTAGTGAGAAATTAATAAAAAGAGGGTAATGAGTAAGGAAGACTCCGAGGTTTGCAATGTATTGCACCTTCACCATCGATGCAGATCTATTGTTGATACCTGAATAACAGCAGACTGCTAGGTCCTATTCGAAGCAGATCTTAAACCTGGATTACGTGTCCTGTTTAATGTGGATTCAGAGCTCCAATTATTGCAAGCATGTGGGATGACAGGTCATATTTTTTTTGTCATAAATAATTTTGTTTCAGAATGCTCTGCAGAAAGCAAGTGATTGTGGAAAATGAAATTAATTTTTGGTGGGTTATGCACATCATACAGAATATATCACAGTTATCAAAAGGGTATAAAGGGTGACATATGGTGGCAAAATGGTGGGGGCTGAATCAGCACACAGACATTCCCATACCACAACAACCCACAGCAGATGATGCCTGACACACACATGTGCTCCATGAGGACAGTGGCTTTGATGAAAAGCATCACGGCCACACAGCCACTATTATTGTTTCCTGCGCACTGATTTACCATACACGTATCTGGGATGCATTTATAATTACTCATATCATGGACTGTGAGTGAACCCTCTGTAAATATGCCTTATAACCGTGTGGATTTACCTAGTGGATATTTGAATTAAACGCAAAAAAATACAAAGTCACATCATACGCCAACTGGCAACGAGAAGCCTTCTGGTTGGGTAATCTGAGGATTGACAGGAGCTACGGAAACAGCATCATGTCGGGCCAAACGGCAGCTCTCTCACAGTCCCTCACCCTTTACAAACTCCACAGCATCCATCCATCAATTCATCCATCCATCCATGCACGCATCGGCACTGGCCAAATCCTCAAAACCTCATTTGCAGGGATCGACAAGTTTGAGTGTTGACCTCCTACACAGCTGTGAGTAGCGGTGAAATCCCTTTCCAAGGATTGTTGGGGTAAGTCTGACAGACCAGAGGTCTGTGAGCAATCAGTGGCATAAGGAAAAGAAGGGGGGGGAGCCATCATTGATAAGAACAGGCGCTCTAATTGAAAGCAAAAGGCTTAAGAAAAGAGAAAAACTGTGGAGTCAGTGAGTGTGTTTACGTGCACAATATATTATGGTATATTAAGCTTTTTACATGGACAATGAAAATGAATATTCCACTAATACTACCGTTTCATCGCATCCTCACACAGCAGTCTATATCTATCTATATCCTACGAGTTAACGCCCCATGAACATCATTGCATCCTTAACATAAACGTAAAGTAAAGTTATGGAGGTTAGGTTAAGGAAAAGAAACATGGTTAGGATGTACCTCAAAATTACTAAAATTTCATGTGGTTCCAAACACGCATCTCTTAGTGTCCCATGGTTTTGTGACCCATCCACTACTCAAACCTGCCCCTGTCAGCGCATTGGTCACATAACTGCAGCCTTCCAAAATACGAGGGTTATGCACCAATTACTGGCTCATGATTACACTGGATATGTATGAATTTAGGTGCATAACTTTTCATAGTTTATGATAACAGCCTGCCTCTTTACATGTAGCCCTGGATTCTCCCCTTAACTAGCCCTAACATGTTGTTTATCACATCAAAATACAGAAAGGTGAAATTGCTGGAGATGCTTGTCATTTTGCTTCTTTGCATCAAAACAGGATTTTATTGAAATTTCCTACCGGTGGTGGACTTGTTTGACTGTGCAAACACATCCTCCCTCTTTCATTCCTTTAACACCTTCTTCAAAAATATCGCAATAATTGTGCATATCCAAAAACCTGCGGATATCCAAATCTTTCATAATATTTTAAAGTAGGTGTGTTTCTCCTTCCAACCAGAAATGTGGGCTTTTCTTTTAGGAATGCATCTCTATACCAGCCCTGCAAACTGTCGGCTAGTTGATTTGTGAACAACGTATCCAAGATGATGCACAGAGCCGACTGTGAACAGACAGATGCTGTGTTGCAAACTGCAGTAAAAACCCCAGTTGAGACGCATATTCCAAATGCGCTGTAAACATGCCCAAATAATGCTGTTAACACCCAAATAGTACCAGCACATTCAACATTTCATAACTGGAAAAAGTCCTATTTCAGAATATTTCAATGTAATATGCTGTTTACATGACCTGTGTCAAATTCAGAATATTGTCATGTTTGGAATAATAGTGGAATATTAGTGTGCATATAAACATATAGCCATTACAAATCACTATGAAATGAAAACGTGGACATGTACAGAACATCATGAGCGGTGAAAAAGAGGGAATTTAATACAATGATCAAATAAAGAGCCACATGCTTTTAAGAGCAACTTGCAGTAGCATACATACAAAAAAACAAATGAGTCCTATGGGGGCTTTGTGATTGAAAAAATGGGAAAGGAGAGGACACTGAACATCACTTGCTGTCTCTCACTGTTGACTGCGGTCCATAGCGTCTGCTCAGAGAGTGAAGAGTCCTCCGCTTCTCCAGCTGTCCCTTGTCATCCTTCAGCGTCCTTGACTCTCCACTTCAGGCAGCTCTCTGGCCCCTGGGAGCCCTGGGCACTGCCAGCTGAGCCACCTTGTCAACAGCTCTGTCCCATGCCTGACCACCAACGCCTCGCTTTGTACCCTGGAACAGACAGGCAGAACACATAACCCCTGCAGATAAGCATGGGAACATTTCATCATAGGGAGAACAGGTGACAATGGTGGTCCAAGACAGGTAGATATATTCTATTATTCACAGCCCAGCAAGGGCGTCAGATTTCCCTGGCGATCGCTACAGAGGCTGGTGTCAGAGGTGACATCAAAGACAAGGGCTCGGTGACAGCCACCGACTGTGCCACCATCGAGGTAATTCCCAGGTGCCCCGGCAAGGGTCCCTACTCAGGAGGCACCAGTGGGATCAGGAGAGGTCACCTAGCAACACAGGTCAAAGCTTTGATCCAATCAGAGGGAAATCCAGCAGGTAACTTTTATGAGTGAGGGGTAGAGAGAAATGGTTGGCTGTCATTTTGTATTTCAAAGGTAAAACATTGAGTCAAAGGGAAGCAGGCAACAGCAGCCCCATCATTATTTAATACACAGCTCACTTTAGATGCTTCTAGACTAAAACACAGGGTGGAAACAAAAAAGGACCCATGATAACTGTTATTATTAAACTGCATATTTTATGAGGCCCCTCCCGATTAGAAAGTCAATTGGCGGTTATGTATTCACGCAGGCAGTGAAAAGGCACTGAGAGACTGACCCTCAAGCTTGACCTCGCACGCTTTGAACTTTTTCTCCTCAGCCCCTCCACCCCCTCCTGTCTCTCTCTTTCTCCCTCACTTTCTCCTTGCACTTGGTCCCAGTGAATGAATGCTTTGGTTCAGGCCATCCAGCTGCATAAGTAAACCACATTACATTTTAGGAATGTAAATAGCAGAAAGTGCTTTTGTGAAAAATTCATTGGATGCTCCCGGCTGGACCACATAATTATTTAGAGAGCATATTTAAATACCTCTTACGATTATGGAGGAATGTACGCAATTTCCCTTTCAATGTCCTAACCGGTCATTTGGTCTAGAGATAGGAGGTCACAAAGACACAGTGGGAAACTATAGAAATGCTGTGTGCCATTGCAATAAACTGTGGTGAGGTGATCTGTTCAAGCGTTCCAAATGCTCTTTGGACCTCAAACAAGAGCCAGTATCTACTGCTGGAGTGTCATCCACACAGTGAGCGCTCCAGGCTGACGCAGCTGCAGACATGCTATGATATCATTGCAATTGAATATCATTCATCAGGGTTTTAAGACATAGTTTGTCAGGACTGTCTGCAGAACGCAGTGTCATCCCTGTCTTTAGCTAAACAGACACGTTAAGCTGGAAAACATACATAGGTTTGTGCATGTCAAATGTGATTCCCGCCATAAAAACTCTGATACATGCATGATGCGCTGAGCTGTGTATATTTTCTCAAAGATCAAGTGTATACTTTACACTGCACACCACATATGCAGAAAAATGGCTGCGCTCAAATCGGCTGCCATCGCTCATCACTTCTTCCTCTTTGTCAACCTCACACAGACAAGGCTGACTTCCTGTCTGTCTGGAAGATTGCCTGTCTCTGGGGGAAGGGGACATGTCTCTGGAATGACAGAACTGCTCTCTCTCTTTGTGTGTATGTGTGTGAGTGTTTGCATTTGTCTATCTACAGTAAAATATGCTATGATTCTGCTTGGCCAAATACAATCACCTTCAAACATCCACCTAAATCTCCTCTCATGTCCTTCTCATGTCCTCTACCATATATTCTGTTGTTATGCAGACGAACAAAGGTACAGACTTGGAACCCCCTCCCTCCCAGCCCATGATCAAATACAACAACACTGACAACCAAACATCTCCTCAGCAACACACAACCTCCCCAAAGGTAGGCTGATATGATATGAGTGAATATGTGGATAGCTGTGATCTCGTTCTCTGTCAAACATCAGTGTCTTCTCCCAAGACAAGAGATTGGTGACAAGACACAAAAACACACTCAAACAATAAATGGTGTTATTGAGGAGGTGATTGAGGAATAATAATTAATGATGAGCATGCAGCAGGACAAAAAATCTCTCTAAAGACCAGCCTGCTGTCCCCCAAGGGACAGAATGGGGCTTCAATTAACTGACAGGCGGGCGTATTAGAATTTCTATCATGGGCCTTGGTGGGCTAGTGAGATGCAGGACTACAATGCTTTGAAAACCAGTGTGGTTTCCCCATCAAACACGTCCTCTAGGTCCTTTGATCTGCTGGGTGGTATGTGTCCTTGGAGATACGCGTCTACTTCCTCAAAGCTCTTTGTTGCCAGCACCTCATTTTCCTGCTCTGAGTTTTAGTGCTACAGCAACAGCAGGCTCAGCTGCATTCATTCTCAGAAAAGAGAAAGAACACATCCACATCATGTGACACCAGGTGATTTTAAACATGCATGATGAATACACTAGTGCTGTGTGAGCATGTGTGTGTGTGTGTGTGTGTGTGTGTGAGAGAGAGAGAGAGAGAGAGAGAGAGAGAGAGAGAGAGAGATGCAGCTCATGAATACAGGTCACCATCTCAGCACTGAACATAAAACAGATACTCATATATATGTTTTTGGGATATACTCTAAATCTCATTTGAATAAGCCACATTCAAATAAAAATGCAGTTTGCAATATTTAGTGGCTTGCTAGCTGATCCTTTGGCTTTGCAGTTAGCACTAACCTAGCCTGGTCCCAGACCTCTCAACTCACATCCGGATGTCTGAGTTGTGTAGCAATTAAAAAATGCCTGTGTTGTGCCCACTGATGGCTTTTCAGCCAGTTGTAGAAGCAGTCAACCAGAGCTTTGTAAGCACAATTATTCATTTATTTAGCGAATGCAAATTTCTCAAGCCAAGCAGTAGCCTCTTGAGCTATATTGTGGAGGGAGAATAGACCTCCTTTTATTCTTTGGAGAGGGCAGGCTTCAATAATATGCTCCAAGGTTTGCTCCTCTCCACAAGCACACAGTGGGCTCAGGCTGCTCCCCCATCTGTGAAGGATGGCCAAGCAGGGACCTTGACCAGTCCTAAATGTGTTCAAGGTAGACCACTGTCTCCCTGGGAATTTGGTGCCAGGGACTGGTTGAGTCGGGTCTGACACTAGATGTTTGTTTGGGATGTCTTTAGATTCCCATTCAGTCACCCAGGCAGACAGGGCATCAAAGTCAGTGGGTGGGGGGTCCCTCCAAATTGGATGTCTAGATCGGAGACGAGCAAGTGGTGGGTTGAAGATGTTGGCGTGGATTGGTAAATGGGGGGAGTCTTAGACCTTTTGGAGCATCCTATAGGTGAGTTCAGTTCATCTGAGGTTCGGGGGGGAGTATGTTACATAGGACAGGGAGCCAGGGGAGCGGTGTTGAACAAATAGTCCCAGTTATGATTCGCATAGTGGTGTTAAGTTGGGTGTCTACGTGGTCTGTGTGGGGTGACCTGGACCAGACAGGGGCACAGTATTCTGCTGCAGAATATGACAGGCCCAAAGCTGAGGTGCGCAGTGTGGGGGCTGCTGCACCCCATTTCGCACCTGCAAGTTTGCAGAGGAGGTTGTTTCTGGATTTCACCTTTGCTGCCGTTCCTTTAAGGTGTTTCTTGAATGACTGTGTCCTGTCCAGAGTCACTCCCAGGTATGTTGGATTAGGGGCGTGTCTGAGCTGATGTCCACTCAGTCTGATGTCCAGTTGTTTGGCAGCTTCTGAGTTACGAAGATGGAAAACACTAGAGACTGTTTTTGCTGGGCTTGGCTGTAGGCGCCAGGCTTTGCAGTACTGGGCCAGTTTTGCAAGGTCCTCATTGAGCACCTGCTCCAAAGAGGCCAGGTCAATAGCTTGGGTTGCCAAACAGATGTCATCAGCGTAGATGAACTTGCGGGATCTGGTGATGGGCAGGTCATTTGTGTATACGTTGAACAGGGTCAGGGAGAGAACTGAGCCTTGAGGAAGCCCATTTTTCTGTGTTTTCCATGCACTTATTGTCTGTCCTAAGTGGACTCTGAACCTCCTGTTGTTGAGCAGAGTTTGGATTGTGGCTGTTGCCCAGGCAGGGAGCACTTTCCTGAGTTTCAGCAGGAGGCCTTTATGCCAGACTGTATCGTAGGCTGCTGTGAGGTCAAGGAACACAGTCCCTGTTTTGAGCTTGNCTGAACCTCCTGTTGTTGAGCAGAGTTTGGATTGTGGCTGTTGCCCAGGCAGGGAGCACTTTCCTGAGTTTCAGCAGGAGGCCTTTATGCCAGACTGTATCGTAGGCTGCTGTGAGGTCAAGGAACACAGTCCCTGTTTTGAGCTTGTTCTCAAAGCCGTTTTCGATGTCGGTGGTTTGGGCCAGTACTTGTTCCCCTGTACTGCGGCCTTTACAGAAACCGGCCTGGTCTACACTAAGTATTGACTCTGCCTCTCTGTGCACCGTGCTCACGTGTGCGTGCTTGCGCGCGAGACCAGCGAAAGCACGTGAACACACATGAACGTGTTGCCTATCTCTCACGGTCTTGCGTGCACACGTGAGCTCGGTGCACAGAGAGGCAGTTAGAGCTACAGGCTACAATGAGGCTAAAAACAGAGTTCAAATGATGTTTTTCCAAACAACTTTTTATGTCGGGGCTTCAGGACACTTGGATCACTACGGA
>NC_065510.1:43087307-43118828 GCF_006386435.1 Epinephelus moara
AGAGCTACAGGCTACAATGAGGCTAAAAACAGAGTTCAAATGATGTTTTTCCAAACAACTTTTTATGTCGGGGCTTCAGGACACTTGGATCACTACGGATGAGCAGTATGGAGATATTTTGTGGTTTCAATTATGTGTTTTTGGACGTTTGAATCTGGGGTGCCGTCAGCCTCCATTAGGTGGAGTTGTGTTGCTACTCCCTCACCCCTGGGATCTCCGCAAGGGATGTGAGGACTCTAAAACTTCACCTGAGCCTGCCTCGGCATATGGGTGAGTAGATAATGGCTGAATTTTCATTTTTTGGTGCACTATCCCTTTAAGGCAAAACAACCTCAAACTACATTGTAAACCCCAATCCATCTATGACACCAAATTTTTATGTAATGTGTACTAAATGCCTCGGATTGTCAAAATGACATAAAAACTGTTGTTTACCTGATACAAAACCTCATTCCTTGTGAGCCTGGCATATTTTTTTACTGTTAAGTCAACAACTTTTGAGTTTTGATTTAATTTGACTGAAATTTATAAAGCTGATTTGCCTAATTAGTTAAAGGCCAATAAACAAACACCATCATTGTGTACTTGAGATATTGTGGCATGTTGGGGCTAAATGGGTGGTGTTTCCCAGCATGCCTTGAGACAATGTGTTAAAGGCCATAAGCCTAAAGGCCCGAACATACTCGGGCGGAATGTACACGGAACGGACTCCGAGGAGGTCTGCGTGGACTCAAAGCGGACGTCCGCAAGCCCTGTGCGCGCAAAGCTCAGATTTTACGACCGTGCGGACTCCGCTCCACGCACCAGTGACTGCTCAGCATGTATTTTTCACGGACATTTTTACAGGAAACTACAATGCGGAAGTGCGCTCGACTATGGAAGCCCGGATGACTGCGGACATTCCTCGCAGAGTCCGTTCCGCGTACGTTCCGCCCGAGTATGTTCGGGCCTTAAGAAAACTGTTTAAATGTATTCTAAATCGCTCAGGTTACCTATAAAACAGTGCTAAATGTTTATGTATTTCACAGTGGTTTTAATGGGTTACACTTAATGTTGTGGTAAAAGATATTTTGCAACATGAGCTAGTAAGTCGTATTCACAGTTAGTGACTTCCCGCCTGTGTGGAGCATCAAACACTGGAGTATGGAGTAGTAATTTCCACACATCCCGACCCCAACAAGACAGCCACATGGTCACTCCTCCTGAACACAGGCAGCACTGCACTACAGCTGACTCTGAATGGTGTACAACAGTGATCCAAAGCAGGAACAGGACAGCACCTCACATTGTCATCATAACACCAGTCCTTATTTACCATAAAGCACACGCCTCCTCTCCTTCTCTTACCAGAGTCCTATGCCCTGTCAGATCACCAAATAAAAGAAGAGCCTTCTGGTTGAATGGTGCTGTCCAAGTTTCGGTGAATCAAAGGATATTACAGTTCCTGATATCGTGTTGGGAACTGATGCAGCTCAGAGGTAATTTTCCAATACCTGTACAATGACCAGCAGGATGATGGCTCAGCTGGTGCCCATCCCTCTCCATCTTTCCTCAGTATTGACCAATGTTTACATTTGAAAACCTAGAGCTGGGCAGCTAGCAGCTAGCTACATGGAAGTCAGCAGGAGGAGAATTTCTAGACTGTCGAGTTGATTTCCTCATCCTGATGGGTGACTCACAGCCACATGCCACCGCCATTCAAAGCCAACCACTAAAAGCACAACAGACATTTGCAAAATAAACATGACAGCGTAAATGAGCACAAATTTGATAGAGCTGAAGAAGGTTATAGTGCTTGATCCATTCTAGGTGCTCAGCTCTGCTGTCTCACTTTTGACCATTCTTGTTTTGTTTTTTTGTTTGTTTTTTAATCTGTCTCTTTTGAATCCCCCAAATTTACTGAAACGCAATATCATAATAACTGCAATACTGTACTGGAGTACCACTTAACTGGATAGACTAGCTGTGCTTTACAAGGTTGTGCAGCCAAAGTTAAACTTGATTAAACACTGACCCCAAATATGATGCAATCCATTCAGCGCATCCAATGTCATTTAGCACTGATAAGAGGTAAAGGTTGTGATGATGCCAATTGTGACGGTGCCAATTTCACTCAAGAGACGAATGTCATAGTTTTTGTGAGTCTTTGAATTTCCAGAGTTATGTAATCCCACTCTGCTTGGGCAAAAATATCAGGAATGGCAAAAATATGAGAGAAGATGGGGACACATCACAAAATTAATTTGTGATTAATTATCATAGTTATCTGCTTTGTAGGATGGGCATGCTTAACGTATGGTGATCAACACATTGAGCAACTCACACATGCATATGTATTTGATGAAACACTGATGTTAGCCTGCTGCAATCAGCTGTATAGTATCAGGAATGATAGCTTGTGGGGCAAAAGCCAAGCAGCCTCCTTGCCTCTGCCAGAAACCCCCCACATGATCACTGACGTCAGCAGGTGTTCTCACCAGCCGGCTCTCCCTTGAACTGCTGGGTCAGTTTCCTGTTAGGCCCTGACACAATATGCATGAATGCTCCATCTCACAGCACTGCCTCCCTGTGAAGTGGTGTTCAGGTTACATTCCTCCCAGTTAAAGCCCTTGGCCCTCCCCAGCCACAGCAGATCTGTAAACTGTTTACACTTCACTTCCCACACCTGGAAGAGGGCCAAGGCAAACCTGGAACGAGGCCCACAAGAAGGAACCAACAGATAGGCCCTTAGATTTCAGCAGGAGAGAAGTGATTGTGTCTTGGGCTGGAGTGGAGTATTGACTCACTACCAACACTGCCCCACTCTCCTTTTCTCTCTTCTAAAGGGAGTGTAGAAGAGGAAGTTTGAACTGAAGCAGATCCATGTGTTCAACAGTCTGCTGGCCCACAAAACTAAGACTCAGTGTGCTCTCATCCCATAAATATCTCCTCAAGTCCTCTCATAAGACTATGTTTCTGATGAACAGTGATTAGACATAGATTAGATGTGAATGCTTCCTTTAATGCTAACCTTATTAACATATTCTCAAAGAACGGTTTGTATGATATCCTACAAAAAATGCACGCACAAGAGTTTGTTTGTTATCCTATGAATTTGCACCCCACAAATGACATACGTCCTTAATGTACATTTACAGAAGTTAGGCTAAGGCAATTAAAGTTGCTGTGGTAAGGTTTAGGAAAAGAAACATGGTTGGGTAACTTTAGGTTTAGGCAAGATAAGTTTAGGTTTGGGAAACGCTACATGGTGAGGACTCAAAAATGACTCAAAGTTCACACATATTCGAACATTTAACTCCAGGGGTAAGTCCTGTGAAAAAGCCTGGTTTTCTGTGACCCATCCACCACCCTTAACCTGCCTCCTTACAAGCGCTCGGGGCTGCTTCCTAGTTTACTGCTGTTAGTACATTGGTCACGTGACAGCAGCCTTTCAAAATACATGGCATATGTACGAATTTGGTTGCATTGCTTTTTGTAGGAAAACACTCGAAAATTTGTGAGAGCAGCCTGACCTTATTTATGTGGATGCTTTAGAAAAGAAAACTAGTAGATTGTATTTGTTTTCTTCTCTCGCTCCTCTCTCAGAATGTGATTAATGTTTCCTTCAAATCACAGCAGCAAATCTGCCACTGATGCACAGGTGCTCTGGTGTACATCACTGCTTGAGCCTAATAAGGATATCGTGGCTACCACACACTACTTCTGTGTATGTCAGTTTTCATGCATGCTACACCTCATGTAAATGCAAGTCCAATCCCTGACATGTTCTGCAAGCGTGATGTAAAGCTAAGACAGAAAGAAATCCTCTGTTCCCCCGATGCTCACAGTGAAGCTCGGAGAATGGGGAAAACAGGCAACTGAAAGAATGAGGGAGGACCTGCTGTATGTGCTTTATGATTAAAAAGAAACTGAATCACTTAGTGAAAAAAGAGCAAGGGAATTCACAGAGTGGGACACAGATATACAGATATACACTGCAGGCACTAAATACAAATGAGATTATGGAAAGATACTATGCAAAAGTGTGCCATGTGAATACCAATTATTATGTTTGATGATTATATTTAGAACTGAAGTTATGGAGGAGAGATATATTCACTAAATGCACTAAGGGAGAGGATGGGCAATTAAAGCAAGACCTACATTTTGTGGTATATTGTACAATAAAGCTTCCATGTAGAGATTTGGATACATCCAAATGTAGTGGACTGTTGCAAAGCCATGCTACATAATACAACAGAAATGGAAAAATGTGTCAACTGCATTTACAGTGCAAGTCTGGCTCGGCCTATTAATTGCCTCTGTGTCCAATTTGCTGTCTTCTTTGCAAGTGACAGTGGCAAAGAAAGGCATTTTCTATGACTGGTATTAGGAGAGGATGAGAGAGGGAGACATAGAGACACAGAGCAAGAAAGAGAGAAAGTAAACCCATAGCCCCAAACTAGCATGTCCTGCAGTGACATGTATATTGAATACCAATCAGAGGCATGGGGCTTGCCAGCCCCAGCGCAGCACTCATTTCCAATGCACACACTGTAGCTCAATCAGTAGGGCCCTGGCAGATAAAAAGGGATCGCTTGCCTGGCTCTCTGAATATTAGCTAATGCCACATTTGCAAGTCTTCAAGAGCAAAGGGAGAGTGGGTGAGTGGGGGACAAAGAGAGAGATGAGGGAGATATAGAGGGATGGAGAAACAGAGGGATACGAGAAGGGGAAGATAAAGATAGAAATAGAGTGAGAGCAAGAGAAGGAGGAAACATAAAAACTGTGCTCTGTTTGGGACTGTAGAAAAAAGGATTATTTCTTGCAATAAAAAAAAAGCTGTGAATTGCTTTGTAGTGCACAAGTGATGGAAGTGATGCCTGGATGGGGATTATGCTCTTTTCATCATAAAGCCCCATCTGGTATACTAGCAAGATCACGTCTGTCCAGGCCCCTCGCCCTTTAAAGTGCCGGCTTGGGTTACACATCAATGCAGTCCAATTGCAGCTGTGCCGGGATAAAATAAGGCAGAGCAACTCTACACATACATGGTGAAACACACAAGGCACACGCTAATGTGCACACATTCACTCAAAGAAATGTTCATCAATTACAAAAATGTTTGTACACATGCAAATAGACAGATGGATGAACAGGAAGGCAGACTGAATGACCGTCAGACAGAGAAATCACACACACACACACACACACACACACACACACATAAGTCCCACAGAAACAATGGTAAAACACAAAAAGGACAGTTCTGTTTTTGAAGCATGCCTATTTCTAACTTGAAAGAGCCAACCATAATTAAAACCAATGGGCAGCAATGCGAGATAAATGAATAGCAGAGCATTCACCAGACCCCTCCTCATCTTTTAACTTTTTAACTAAACCACTGCTCCGGTGTCTGACAGATGTTCCAGCTCTATTTGATGTGTGCATGTGCATGCCCATGTGTGTGTATTTCTGAGTCTGTGTGTCTACACCGACTGGCAGGATATTATCATATGTCATTTCCTTCTACACTTTCTGTGGAGATCCATCATGGCCGCTTACATACATAAAACCATCATGGGCTCAGCTATTTATAAGAACCAGATTTTCCTTTACTACAGTGGCTGCATGTGCAACACATACAGTCACATGGTACAGAAACGGTACAGTAAGATATGCTGTACTACATTATGGGACAGCATTTGATGTGATGATAGCGTACCTACTGTAGCGTTATAGTATCTACTATCAAGGGATCTAATTAAAATACATACACACTATATTCAGTCTTTTATCATGTGAGCATTTGCCAGTTCAACTTACACTGTGGTACATGTACCAACAGATTTCTTTAGACTGCTGCTACATAAAACCTTACATGAGTTTTGGGAATCCGTGAATTGGAATCATTAAATATTCAAACATTTAGAATATTTAAAAAGCAATTAGAGTATTCAGCATTCACAGACCCCATCGGCTATTGGTCTGACAACGATTTAGCCTCTGGGGGATATGGTCAATATTTCTGAGCTTCCGGTGTCAGCCAGTGGATATCCTGAAATCAAATGATGAATATCTAGGCCAAGCAATTTTGGAAACCATCAGCTATTGGTCTGACAACAATCTGCATTCATATAGAAATATCTGTTTATAGAGACTAATTGAAAGTTTAATCTTCTTCAGACTATAGTCGATGGGTTCTGAAATTGCATTTCAGCTAATTCATCTCGCCTCTTGCACTCCACATGGACTGTTTACCTGCATTCAGCTAAAGCCTGCTAAAATGTGATTGGTCCAGCTGCACTGTTGGTACATATACCCACAAAAGTAATGCACTACAATTCATACATAACTCATGTGATCATTAGCCAGTATTTCATGTATAACCCACGCAATCAGAAAAGGCTGTGATCACGCAACCAATGTGCTTACAGAAGTAAAGGTTTGGGACAATTTCGGAATCCAACAGCTTTCGGTCTGATGGCGATAAGGCTTCTCGAGAAGGCCAATATTTTGGGCTGTTTTAGTGTAGCCAGCACGAGTGTGCAGTGGTTAGCATTGTCGCTTCACAGCTAGATGGTATCTTCTTCACACCCCAGGGTGGGGGAGCCCTTTTGTGCAGTTTGCATGCTCCCCGTGTCAGCATGGGTTTTCTCTGGCTACTCTGGCTTCTTCCCACAGTCCAAAGACATGCAGGCTAGGTTAATTGGTGACTCTACATTGACCACAAATGTGCATTTGAGTGTGAATAGTTGTGTTAGAATGTTTCTATGTGTCAGCCTGGCGACCTGTCCAGGGTGTACCCTGCCTGTTGCCCAATGTCAGCTGGGATCGGAGTCAACTCCCCCACGGCCCCTAACAGGATAAGTGATTACGGAAAATGAATGAATGAATGATTTCCACTTCTGTGCACCAGTAATTTCAGCTAATCTCCAAACAGATATGAATGGAAATACATCTGGAAAAAAAGCTAATGCAAACTATGTCGTAGATTAGATTTTGGCCGATGTGTTCCGCCTCATCATAGTGGGGTACTTATTTGTTAGATATCATACGAACTGTTGTGTTGGATTGATCAATGCTTCTCAGACTACATATGGACTACAAAGGATAGCAATGTTTCCAATACCAAAATCTTGTCCTGTTGCCTACCCACTCTGCATGCATATGTAGATATCAGTTAACATCAGTATTTAGTGATTGATACAATGAGGAGAGCTGAAAATAACAGCAAACTGCTTCACATCTTAATTCTCTAGACAATAAGCAAGATGGATTTAAATCACATTACACAACCAAATCCTCTCTTTTTACATTGTTTCAAGGAGATGAGATTTAGCTGATGGGTCACATTCCTCCTGCAGATGTACAATTATGCGTTTTAGAAGAGACATCTGCCTTTCAGCCACAAATGATATTAGAAGTCACACATTAACTTGAAGGACGTGATTCACTTTCTAGCTATGCTAGGCCTTTAATTCTCCCGTCTAAATTGGCTGGGGAGGATGGTTCTTCCTCTTAAGACTGTGTCATCCTCACATTGGGCCTCATTGCTGGAAGAAAGGCCCACCATCATTATCTCATGATCTGCCTATTCCTTGTCATTCCTACACCAATAGGAAATGAACAAAGAGAATAATATTACAACTCGATAAAGATAAATGGAACTCAATTTCACTGGAATTTAAACACGCTTTTGATTCACATGAAAAAAGAAACGATAATAAGAAATATAATTTGATTTGTTTGGCATTAAAGATATTTTGAGCTCTCCATTGATTATTCTGGATGAAGAAATTAGTGTAGCTTCTCTTTCAGTGCCTTCCAAATAATGAACAATGGAGAAGAGAAAAAGAAAGAGACTGAGATAGGGAGGGAGGTAACGTTATGACTCTATTGAAGATTTTGTTGTTAACAAATTGGTGGGTCTCAGCTGTTTTCCAAGACTTCAGCCTCCAGGTGCATTTGTCTGCCTGTTTGCCCATCTCTTGCTTCATTGTAGTGCTTCTTTCAATGCCGATCTTTCAGTTGTATCCGGACAGCCCAAATGACAATGCTGCCGGCAACAGAGAGGTGGTTGACGGGAGAGGAGTGAATAAAAAGAGCCCAAATCACCACTTCCCCCGCCTCCTTCTCTTTCCCCTCCTCCCCTGTCAGCCGGTCTGGACAGCCCCGAGGAGATCAAACCTGTTTGTAATCCCGCTCTTCCTCTTCATGTCTATGTGTTTACAACCTGACCACATTGCTGCTGTACGCTCTCTCAAAGCTCTGTCTGTGGTCCACGTCTCTCTCTATTAAATCAGATGTAGGAAGGTGGGGAAGAAATGGGATGTATTCATTGTCCTTGGCTGACAGCTTCTGAGAAAGACAGTTTCACAGTGCTAGTTTTTCTGCACTGTACTGACAAGTGATGGGCAATTAATTTACACCAGCCGCTCCCCCATTTTCACATGGTCATAATAGACATTTCCAGCCTGGGGTCTGAGTGAACGGTGAAGTGTCTGCTTTATGACTGTCATCAGATGGTTTGTTCTCGTCCTGGTTCCTTCTTGGATGGAATGCAAGCTAACTATTAGGAGTGACATTTTCCTTGGGAGCAGTCCAGGGGCCTTCCATCTTTTTCATCCACGCTCAGGTTCTTTCAAAATGCAGTAATTTGCGGAAGGGGACTTCTGCCATAGATCACAAGATCTGGATCTGTGGGGTTGGTGGGCAGGGGAACGGCCTTTGGGGTACAACCCTGGAACTTCTTCAATGAAAACCACATGGCTTTTAATGGGCAACCTCTGGGTGGTCCAATCAGCCTCAACATGACATTTAGTGACACATGTGTCTCTGCCGATTGATTGCAGCCCATGAGACATCAGCTTTTATCCCTCTTTCTAGCATGTTTCACATTGTGATTTATCTGGATGACAGCAGCAGTTGATTATATGATGCCATAAATGAATTTCAGGCAGGTTGTGTTGGGTTTCCCAGGGGTCTTTGTGGCTTCTTTGACATCTTCATCCAGTCAGTTTTACAGCACTTTGGATCTTTGGAAAAGCAACTCGTAAAGAATAAAAAAAGCATCTAATAAACAGTGACGGCATTTGTAGGAAAGGAATAATCCTGCATGTGAACATGTCTTTGATTCTTTCCTTACAACACATCATTCATGTTCAAAGTACACCATTCACAGCGAACACAAGACTCTTAATATCTTCCCAAATCTCAAGGTCAGAAAGTAAACAGGACGGTGCAGAGCTCACCACATCTGACCCCAGTCACCAAAATGTTACTTATCTGCATAACAAGAACAGCAATCATCTCACTTCAGTGGTTTTCCTGCTACAAACCCTCTCGCTCTGCAACAATCTGACATCATCGTCCGCAGCCTCACCAGAACATTTGTGGTGTGTGATTTCAAAGCAGTGGGAAAACCCCTTCCCTCTGACTCGGAAGTAACTGAATAAGCAACTTTTCATTGGGTTTGCTGGTTTCACATGTAAATGACAATACCCATGCCCATTGGGATGCTTTAATGCATGATGTGAGGATTGTTATGGGAGCTAAGCATGGATAAATATATGTAGTAACCTACATAATATAGCCATAAACACATATACATTGATACACATGTATTTATTAATGCTATGTGCAATTTTCATTTTTGATATTGTTATATTTACATGTACAGTATATTTTACACACAGGGACAACAGATGGAAATTAGCTTAGTGCTATATGTGTTGCAATACATACTGCACACTGTCCCTGTTTTAAAAATCCATTAAATAAAATCCCATTTAAATAAAATCAGGACTGATAAAGTCTTATAAACAATACTGTGACTTTATTTTGAGTCTGTCTGAGTTAATTCTCAAGGTTACTATGAGCAGCTGATCCCACTATGGCTGTCATTAGAAGTGTAGTTTACTAGGGGTTGTATGAAACAAGTAAAGCATGTTTTCCCTGCGCTCTGGGCAGTGCTGACTGCCATTGCAAATTACTTTATAGTGGAGCAATCCACTTGCAGCAATGAGCTGCTTTTGGTGTCTTTCCCTAAATGCAGTTTCCCATGATTACACTGAAACATATCTGCTCAGGCCAAATGACTTGAGTATTTTCTTATATCAAACTGGTTGACCAGGCCTCATATAGAATTCTTTATTGTAAGTTGAGAGTGTGTTGACTTGGTTTGCTTGGATTGAAAATGCTGAGTTGGTGGAAAAAGTGACAGCCTGGCTGTGTCTTACATTAAGCTTGGTATCTCTGTGACTGGAGCAATCTTCAAGACTCCCAAACTTCAAATTCACTGTTTTACTTCAATATGGAGTCAAAAATGGAGGCTTTTGTACTTTTACGTTGCATAAAGGACTGACTTACTATTACCATGTAATGTGGCCTGTATTGTCCCATAAAATACTTAAAAACTATTTTTGCCTTTCATGCCTTATCCCATTGTTAGTGGTGGAATTATACACACAGCAACCAACATTGCATAAAACATTTTGTCAGTTGTACTCACAGTGAGCCCCACTCACCACAGATTTTGGTGTAAAACCAATAAACTGTGATCTAAATGACCCAAATACGGTTAAAAACAAGCTATGAGACAACAACATTGGCCTTTTTGTGCAGATATGCAAAAGTTCTCCCAGTCTGAAATATAGTTTTACATTATTAAATGGAGCTGATCTTTGAAATAACATAAACTAGACGTTCACCAGTCTTTTGAAAAAACACAATGACCCCAAACCCATCCCACTGGGCTGATCATCTCACTGTGGAGACATTTGCAAAAATGTACAACTAAAGAAAACATGCTGATATCCAGCCTGGATCTAATAAAAGTCGTTTTGCCATGCTGACAACCTACATTTCATTCTCAAGTTTGAAGAGTCAAACACAACCACTACTGGGGGTCAGTCTGTCGAATGGCGTCCCACAGAGACCCCATGATAGAGGGACTGGAGCTGAGCGAGGGAGGGGTAAGAGGAGGTTTGGTCCTCAAATAAAGTGCTTAAAGAAATAAAATGCAAATCATGATAATCATATGAACACGCCAACCTTTAAAAAAAAAAAAAAAGGAATATTAATTATAGGCAGCTACAATTCGATGGGTTGAAATAATAAGCTTAAGAGGGCGATGACCATAATGGCTACCTGCAGTGCCTGGAAAAAAAAACAGAGTGCGCCCCCACCAAGCCCTCCATCTTTCATAGAGCTACAAACAGCCTCGGCTTCTCCTTTGGTCAGCCGGCAGCAAAATGAAAAGAAAAACCCTCCCCTGGGTTTGAAATAAAAGGCCTGAATCAAACTAACACCAGGAGAGTTTTTCGTTCACTTTGCTACCTGCAGTTTCTGCATATTAGCCTCTACTACTCCTGGTCCACATCCCGCAGTGAAATTAATACAAAATTACATTAAAGTTAATGTAACATGACATGCCCCCTCTTTTCAAATGATTTCCTTTGCTTTTTGTTGTGATTTTTGCGGCTGTTGCACATTTGTAAAAACCACCTGCAGGAGTGATTTGCCAATTTAGTAAAGTGTACCTGAAGCTGTCCGATGGCTACGACTAACATCCCGGAACACCATTTAAGCTATATTAATGGCAATGATCAATAACTGCATGCCAACAGCCAGAATAAATAATGCATCAATACTTTGTATTTAAAGCAGCAAAGAATCACGGCTCTAACAGCATCAGACATGATGGAGACCCCCTACCTGGCAGCCCCTGTATCCACGACCCCCGCTGTTTGTGTATTGTCGACCCATGGCAGCCCATTGACAGCCTCCCCCGGATTGCCAATTTCCCGTTGGTGGTCCAGGGTTTCGCCTGTCCTTTCTCAGCATTGTGCAACTGGAATAGGTGCGTCCTCCCCTGTTCACGCTGCGGTTGTAGCTCCACGATCTGATTGGACAGCGCTGAGCAAGACTTCATCAGGAGAACATCCCTGTCGTCATGACAACTTGCCAATATCCCAACAGGGGTGTGTTTGTGGGAGGGTGGGGTTGCGGGGAGGTTGCTTTCTTGCCTCCGACTGGAACACGACAACGTTTTATTTTACATCATTGTTACCTCACCGCTTGCTTCCCTCTTGTTAGTCCTAGCGGGCTAAGCTAATCTGTCCAGTTTGCGATCTCAGAGCATATATGGGCCAGTCCGCCACAATCTGTGAGTCTACAACCAGCTGTCCCATCAGGGTTGTCTCTCAGCCCAATGTCTCGCACCACAGGATGCCAAAGCAGCTTAAAACGATGGCCGTAATCGTTATTCCGTCACATGAGATTCAGGATGACAATAGCAAATACAAAGAGAGGGACTTCCAACAAACAAAAAAAGTTTGCTCTTGAAATGGCTTAAGCCAATGCTGCATGTCATCATGTTCCACAGAAAGAGAAAATGCAGTTTGTTTGAAACTGTGGCACCTTGAGAGAAACTTTTGAGAAAGACAACTTACTTTGTATCCTCAAATGGCCTTTGTCATTGTACGCCAAGACCTATCACCCACATTCTTCCCATGAAAATCTGAGGACAACTTATGCGAGACTTAAAAGTCCATTGTACCATTTTATCATTCTGCTAACTCAGCATACAGTTTGGTTCAAAGAGAGAAAACTAGATCCCACAGTATCAGGCTGGAACAGAGCAAAAGAAATCAACAAAAGGCGGGAAGAAGAGAGAAAAGAGGGGTAAAGTGAGAGGAAAGTAAAAGAAAGGCATTATCCTGTTGTCAGCCCTGCTATCAGCGGCACAAACAGATGAATGTTTGGTGGGTGAGACACCTGCTGTGCTGCTAGCCTGCTAGCCCATGATTAGCAAAGAGCAGGCGGCTGGTTCCCAGGGTTCTCTCCCAGTTACCTCCTGCCGAGCTGGAGACGTTGACCTTGGCCACTGCTGGAGCTCTCCTCCCCTGCTAGGACTGAATGGCGGGCCGGGATGGAGGGCCCTAGCCTCCGCGCTCCTTTGATTGCTAATCCCCCAAACATTGTGCACCACCCGGCACCCTACCTGGCCCTCTAGCTGGAGGCGGCTTGGTGGTTGCCATTGAAAGCAGGTGATGAATGGGGTATAGCTGCTGGAACCCAGGCTCCCTGGGTAGCAGATGAGCTCTGCAGGCCCACAAAGCTGCTTAAAACAGTCCAGTGTGGTTCTCATCTGTTTTGGTAGATTTCAGAAGAAAAAAGGATGCCCCCGCTTAGTCCTTGTTATTTTAACTATTTAATGAATGGATGCCATTTTCCAAAAATAGCCATATTAAACGAGTAATGGGTATTCACAAAATGTAAACAATGTCTCCCACAAGGAGAGGGCGGACTGAGCTACGACATTCTCATCAACCAATTCAAAAAAACTTCTACATGGAAGCACGAGTACGGAAACAGAAAAGCTGACAACCGAAAAAAAATCACTATACTGCTGCTAACTAGAAGAGCCGGTAAAAATTGATAGTGCGTAGTTTGAGTCCTCTTAAAGTGATAGCATCCTTTTTTCTGACCACCGCCCAGCATGGGTTAGAGCTTGAGTGTCAACGTAGTGATAGTGTGTCAGTGCTTAGCCTTTCATTCTGTGTGTGAAGTCACTGACAGTGCTTTGACCAATTTGATGGTGAGAATCGCAGGATATAATGTACGGAAATTCCAAATGACACACATGAAAAAGCAATTTCCCATGAAAACTTTTCAAAAATATCCCTCGGGACAGACTGACAAAGGCTAGATATTGTATAGAATTAACCATGACAAACAGAAGGCACCAATACAATAACACTTCTCATAGGGCAATGGCGATAACATTCGATTCTGCCAATTCAGATTTTCGCCCCAGTGACATGGAATCCCAAATCGTTACCAAATACCTTTCGAAGGCAGCGGCAAAAAAAAAAAAAGAGGAAAAAAAGAGAAGAGCGATGCCACGGAGTGAAAAAATGAAAACACAAACCTTCTCATTGTAACGTCAGCAGCATGTTCAGGAGAGACTGCTGGATGCCAGACTCTTAAGGGGACCGGAGCTGAATTCAATGCCTCTTGTCAGGGGAGCTTGATGTGATTATCGCCCCCTGCTAGGGCAGGGATAGTGAAGTTGTCTGGCGCTGGCAAGGACGCTCAAACAGCACTGCGGGATGCCCTCTTGCTGTCCCCACTCCGGGAACATCGGTCCGGACACAACAGGGGGTGGGAGGCATCCACCATCTTCACTAAAGAGTCTGTGTGTACATGTGGCTGTGTGTGTGCATTTGCGCATGTGTGAATTCACATCACACTGACATTATTGTTCAGCAGTTTCTCACTGTTGTGACTGCTGATGTTATAGAAGCGAGTGGAGGTGTTGAGATGAGGTGGACCCCTTTACTGCCCCAAATACTTGTGTTCAAGGTCAAGGCACTGCTGACTGGCCACTCATATTTTTATTTTTTTCCAATGCATTACGCCTCAGTGTTTGAAGAAATTTTAAGGTAGTCCCAAGCGTGTGCACATATTTGTGTTTGCCTGTGAGTGATTACAAATCATAGTTTGGTCTGCCTAAGGAATATTTCTCTCCCCCTTCTCTCCACTGAGGAGTCCGTTGCTTCCGGCTCATATCGACAGACCCTCTGCTAACTATTGATCTATGAATTTGTACAATCTGATAAGAACAATATGTCTTTTTCAGTTGTGCCATTGTGATGTGTCTGTTTAATCATTTTCATCTCAAGCATGCCTAACTCTAGATGCTTGTGCAACAGCAGTCAAACACAACAGCAAATGCATCTAAACAGCCATTTAGTGCTGAAAATGTGAGTCTTTTCCATGCACTGTAGTTTTTCTTGCACTGCTACACAGGCCTATATGGATTCACCACTCCAAGCTCAAAGCTATAATAGAATTGCATTCACAAATGGGTGCAAAATGTAAACAATGCATTAATTAAACAGAGAGTGATGAAGGCCTAGGGGCAATGAAACTCTCTCCTAAGGACATGTTTATGCATGCACAAAGGAATGCAGCTGACATAAAAAGAAAAATCATACCACAACTATAATCTGTGCAGTATGTGACACGGTGACACACATATCTGACCACTGATGCATTTCTATACACTTTGACCACCCAGGCATGAGATGAAAACAGCAGAACCTTTTGGGTTATCAAGGCATTTCGGCAGATTTCCCCACATTGTACCCCCCCAGCACCACCCCCACCTTTACTTTCTGTGCTGTCCCCCTGGAGGCAAGGGGGCAAAATAAGACTTCAAAGGAACTCCAAAATAGTCCTGACACAAACTCATTTCCTCATGTTACATGAAGGGGGCTGGCAGGCTGGCTAGACTGCTCAGACTCTGGTATGTCTCAGCCTCCTACTCTGCGCTACCTCATAACAAGCAGTGGTGACGGGATGCCATTTTTGACAGAGCGATTATGGACAGTCTGACATCGACTTAAAAGGAGCCAGATGGGGAGGAGAATTTACAAGAGCCTATCTGTGGGTCATGCTGGGCTCAGATGAGATGAGGAAATGGGAGCTCATTTAAGGGGATGCTATTAGCAGTGAAGGACCACAAATGACTGCAGCTTGGAACTATATTAAGACGAAGCAGCGAGGGTGGGATAGCCTGTACATTCAGCTGTTAAAACTTATTCTGGACATTTTTGCCACAAAACAGTCTAGAATCTGAGGGAGTAATGTTTGTATTAAAAACACAAGTAAAAGGGTCAGTTCACCAAGAGAAAAAAATAAATAAAAATTACCTCTAGTGGTACCCAGCTGTGTGGACAGTTTTGGTTTTATCATCTGCGGTAATCAGGAAATTTTGTTATTTTGTACAAGCAATACAAAAAACACTCAGACCTTCTGCATTGCATTGTATGGAACACAGAAAAAAAATCACAAGATGAAAGAGTACTCCACCAATTCAGCACTGCACTCCTACAATGTCATTATACAACACTTTTTTTTCCCTGCATTCTTCCTCCCTGTCAAAACCTGGCTCTTACATTACCCAAAATGCAACTTAACTGCCAACAGCTCAGTCAGAGATTCAGGTTTGTTATGCTAGTAGCACTTAATGTAGCTCCGCAACCTGGTCATCTCTCCAAAGTCATCAAAAACCTGAGCTTGGTCAGTGACTTTCTGCATCAGACACCGGCAAAAAAAGCCATCCTTTCACATCAGCATGATATGTTGCTGGTGGCTAATGGTGCTCAGCAGCGTCAAGGGGAAACGTGATGGGAAGTGGAAGTCCAAGTGTGGCAGCTAGGAGGGGTGATGAATGGGTCCAGCAACCACCAATTTTCACCCAACAACCACTGACTTTCATCCGTGAGGCCGGTGTTTGCTTCCCGTAAGATTGTACAGCCAAACCCCGTTCTTTTTTGCCTAATCCCAACCACCTATGCATGTGTTGGCTAAACGTAACCACATGTGTTTGTCATTTAAGGAAAAAAAAAACTTCAATTGGCAGTGTTGTACCAACATACCTGTTTATTTTGAAAGAGACTGCATGCAAACTGTACATTTCCTGTGAAAATGGAAATGTATTTTGAAAACAGACAATGCTTGTAACAGGCTGAAGTTGACTTGCATGTCATATCTCAACGTGAAAAATCCACTACCAAAACGTTGTGTGATGAGGTCGGCGTGAGAATGTGCTGAGCCTCGAGCCACTAACCTCAGGCAGAAATAAGCAGAGGGCTACAGAGGTCTGGTCTAACTCCACACCTCCATATTTATTTTCATTTTCAAACTTGTAGTCTGCAACAGCAACTGACACTGATATCGTTTTAGGAAATTTATCAGTTTTTCGCAACTCCCTGTGACCCACACAATGCTTTTTGCAACTTTTTTCTCACTAGAACCAACACCTGTTGACAGACTTTGATGTGTAAAATTGGTGGAGACCCCCTCTTAATGTCCTCTTACCTTGAGCGTTATCTTGATATTATCAGATTTTGACGATTTCGCATACGCATAAATTAGCCAGCAACTGGCAGACTTTCCCTCTACTCATAACTTAACAAATTACATGTATTATTTATACTTTTTCTTACTCACCTTATTTTAAAGTCATTGTATCTCCCAACAGAACAGCACGGTTGAATTTCAGCCTGCATGAATGTTTTTTTTAGCTGAACATTGTTGAAACAGAGCAGCTAATGCTGCTGTAATAGGTTAGTAGAGTGAGATGCTGGCCATGCAGGTATTTTATCTCTTAATGGCATTGTTTACATGTGGCATGTTTATGTCTGTTTGTCTGTTGACCAGGAGCAGAAAGTACTGTAAAGGTGTGGCACTCAAGGTGATGGCTTGGCTTGGATTGGATTGGTTAATATTTGCTTTTTAACTAACCTTAACCACATTCGCACTCCGACCTAGTTATATATCAACGTTTGGTCAGCAACTTTCCACGTCAACATATGTTGTGCAAGGTACCTTGGATGCGTTGGTTGTTGATGTTCTGGGACACCAGTTTCAGCCTGTTATATGCATACATGCACCTGTTTTCAAAATACACTTCAATTTTCACAGGAAATGTACAGTTTGCATACACACTCTTTCAAAATAAACATACAACGTCGGTACAACACCGCAAACTGGTTTTTTTTCCTTCAACAACAAACGCACATGGTTACACTTAGCCGACACACACACACGTGGTTAAGTTTAGGAAAAGACTGCCTGTGTATCATGGCAATTGTTGTTGGTGGGTGTCTGACGCTGGAAGTCACTGACCAAGTTCTGGTATTCAACAACTTTGAAGTGAGACTGGGTTGGTAAGTATCCTTTCATAGAATGACAACATGAGCATTTCGTGGAATCATCCAATATTGCATTAACTTTATTTTCTGCCAATAAGCTTGAGATAAGAAAAGTGAGCTAAGTGACATACTGAACAACTAAAGAGGTAATACACACATGAAGTTATATTTTGTAATTATTATATAATTCAATGTCCATTTAAAATTACAAAAAAAAGCATCATATGACAAAAAAGTGTGTGTGTGTGTGTGTGTGTGTGTGTGTGTGTGTGTGTGTGTGTGTGTGTGAACACATGGCCCAAAAACCTGCAAAGATTTACATGGCCCTGAACTTGACTTGGCTGAAATTCAATCAAGAATTTGACACACTTATTACTAAGAAATTATAAACTGGCTTAAGATCTGAAGTATCATTTGGAAGGAGACTACCCTCCCTGGACCTCTTCCTATCAAAGGGAAGACTCCATTTAAAAGTTCTTAAATTATTTTACCTAGTGTGTGCAGCTGCAGCAGGCAGACAGTGCAGTAAGGGATAAGTAATATTCTGTCAGACGTGTTGTATTTGATGGTTAGGAAGGAATCTGCTGTTTGGAATAGAAGCCAACAGAAGTGTTTGGCCAGCAGGTATGGAGCTGTTGCTAGGGACTCCCTCCTGCTGCAGCGTTTTGATGGTGATTGGTTAATGCATTTTATCCAGTGTGAGCGGGCTGCTGCATTGTATACATGTAACTACTGAGATAATACTTGGGATCGGATTTTAATAAGGAGTTCATCTTTCAAAAGAAACCATTTACCCCCAAACAATAGAAATGCTTTCTGAATATATTACACAGTCATCTGCATGATAGGTTTCAATCACAGAGCGAAATGAGCTGAGATTATTAATCAAGATTAGGTGATACTAATATTAGATAAGTCCAGGATGTAATATAGCTCATGTAATGAAAGTAGGAATGAACCTGGGTAAAAGCATAAGATAATAATTGGCACGAGCATTCAATCTGCACAGAAAATTGGTACTGTCACATTAATATCAGCCCCACCTCCACCACCACCTCCTACACATAAATACACCTAGATCTGTGTACATGCCTGAGTTAGATGGACAAAAATAGGCATTAACACAGTTGTGATTCATAAAGCTTTCAAAGATTTCATGATGGATAAATGAATGTGGAAAAATTGATCTATCTTGCAAATTGCAGCCAGGCAGAACTGAGAATTTCTACATCACTCCACACTAAATATAGATTCTATGAAAGCTATTGACTTTTTTATTGCTTGGGGATACATTGATTTTTCTCTTTGATTGTGTTTTCCACAGACACAGGAAGAGGAAAAGCGGTTTCAAACTGATGCACTGATAGCACAGACGTTTTCCACAAAGAAAGGATCTAAAAACAGATACCTGGCAGGACGGAGCAGCCAAGGACGCGCGTTGAAAATCTGCAGAGTTACACGAGTGACACAAACCTGTTGAGCGACTCTTCCTCCCCCCTACTCGGCTGCTGGGAGGAGGACACTTGTTTCTCGTGCAGAAGGGTTTTGATCTTTTTGCATCGGCATCCGCTTCCTCCATCTACAAAGGCCATGAAAGAGAATGAGTAATTCATCTATCTGTGTGCATGTGTGCGTGTGTGTGTGTGTGTGTGTGTGTGTGTGTGTGCGTGTGCTAGGCTTGACCTATTTCTGCTCCACTGACATGAGGTTGGCATTTCAGCTTTACAAGTACAACTGCAGATGCAGGCGCACAGATGCATGAGGAGCTTTTTGTTTCAAACGTTGAAGAAGCGACTGTTAATAGTCACTTCAAAACTATAAATATTTGAGTGAGTGTGGATGTCACTTCTGGATCAGCCTGCTTCTCTAGCTATCATCAATCCTGTCACACACAACATGAAGTGTTTCGTTATTGCTGTAACTATTATATTTGTGATATAAATTATTCGTGGAGATTTTTCATATAGCATGGGGTCAATTATACCATTTTAAATTGTGTATTTTTAAATCATTTTTTATTGTTTTTATTTACAGTCAAAACCACAGAGAAAATAAAATATACATACATTCAACCCTTTTAACTCTGCAATAGAAATGGCCTGCAACTGCCTACACAACCTAAGCTAAAACATTATGTAAGTCATCGAACCATAATAATTGATGAAAGTATTCAAATTGTGCCATTAAAAAAAATAATCAAAAAATGTGACCTGTTTTTTTCATCAGATTTTACAAAATACACACAGAGAACATTCATTGTAACTTATCAGACTGAGGGTCGCGGGGGGGCTGGAGCCTATCCCAGCTGACATCTGGCGAGAGGCAGGGTACACCCTGGACAGGTAGCCAGGCTATCACAGGGCTGACACATAGAGACATACATAGACACACACAATGCTTACATTCACACCTATGGACAATTTAGAGTCACCAATTAACCTATCCCCACTTGCATGTCTTTGGACTGTGGGAGGAAGCCGGATTACCCGCAGAAAACCCACACTGACACGGGGAGAACATGCAAACTCTGCACAGAAGGGCTCCCTCCTGGGATTGAACCTCTTGCTGTGAGGCGACAGTGCTAACCACTAGACCACCATGCCGCCCCAGAAAGAACATACTGATCCCAAATAATTTTAAATGAACAATTTAAAAAACTATAGTTCTTATAACTTCATAAGTTAGTTGAACTATGTACAACAGTACAGTAGTTTTTGAGATATTTTTTATAAACAGTTAGCAGTTGTTAACTTGCTAACTTACCATTAGCATTAGACGAGTCCACTGTACAGCTACTGTATCTAACATTATGTGATGAATTCAGTCCTGAGGTAGGCCAGCGCTGTGGTCAAAACAGTCATACTAAATTTAACTTGATGAGCATGTTGAATGTTGTTGTTACATCATGACAATACTTTATACATTAGTTCTCATCTTTTGCATCTTGTACTACGACTCCTCTTCTTCTCCTTCTGGTTAATGGTGAGTGGCAGCTGGTTTTTAAGGTGCATTATTTCCCCCCTTTATGGGCGTATGGGTGGTTAAATTATATAGAGGATGTACTGAACATTTACTATATCTCTATCAAGAAAAATTATATCCCGATAATATCCATCATTTTGTCACCCAACTCTAGACAATATTAGACTATTTAGCATGCTATTAAATATATTTATTTATTTGGCATATTTCCCGCCGGACATTTTGGACACTGATATATATATTTATCTGCTAGACCAGGGATCAGCAACCTTTACAATCAAAAGGGAAAAAATGAATACTGCTGTTAAGGTTCAGCAAAATTTACAAGGAAAGGTGCTAGGCCATTCATTTTCATATAGTTTTTGGCAAACCCACAGGGAGCCACTGGAGAGGGGCTAAAGAGCCACACGCAGCTCTGGAGCTTCAGGTTGCCTACCCCTGTGCTAGACAACTACACTTGACACTGACAAAAAGCTAGCATATGCCAGCTCCTGTCAACCATAGTTACAACATATTTCACCCAGTAGAGAGCTGTGCATCTCATACGGTCAGGTTGCCTTGTGCTTCAGCTTTAGATGCTAAGCGGGTGTGACCAAGTGTTGGTAATTAGACAACCATGGAATGAGAATGGGTTGGAGTTCCTTATGTTTTCGTTAAATTAGAGCTCAGAGAGGTCTTATAAGATTTTGAGGGGTGATGCTCTGTGACCTTGCCACTTTGTTGGGCCGCTGCTGCCACAACTGCAGGTGGATGCAGTCGATCCAAGGGAAGCTGCAGCTCATGCCCCATCATCAAAAGGGCTGGGGAGCTGCCAGTAGTGGAGTGTGGTGTTGCCCTGTAGCAGGGTGTAGAACACCTCAGGAAGAACTGTGCAGTGTCCGCAAGATGGCTCTTCCTTGGCTCATCAGAATGGCACCAGCTCCTCTGGGACTTCTGACAACCACCCCTCCTGGACAAAAGTGCGGAGCTGACAGAGTATGGAGTCCTGTGCTGATGCAAGCTTGAGGTCCTGAAAGGAGACTGTGGCCTGGAGTGGAGTGTGGAGCATATGAATAAGCTCTGGTTCAGTCCTATGCAGGCTCGGTTCTGGTGTGGGGTTGAGGGTAGCCTAAGAGAGCAGGTCCGCCACAATGTTTTCTCTGCCAGGAGTAAACAGTGTGGTGAAGTTGTATTGCTGAAGCTTCTCTGACCAGCGGTGGATGCACAGTGGTTTGTGCCCCAACCCAGTTGTAGCAAGCAGGGTTGTATGGGCCTGGTGGTCTGTCCGCAGTGTAAAGTGCCATCCATACAGGTATATGTGCTACCACTCACATCCCCAGACACAGGCCAGCACCTCCCGCTCCCCCACTGAGTACTTTTGTTCAGCTGAGGTGAGGGATCAAGAGCCAATTGCCACAGGGCATTCAGTGCCGTGCTGGAGTTGAGACAGCACAGCTCCAATCGCTGTATTGGAGGCATCATAGATCAGTATTGTGGCCAAATTGCGTACTTCTACAGGAGCTCTCACAGTGAGGTGGTAGTCTTTGAGTATTGGAAAAGGAAACACAGGTAGTAGGCTGTCATTCCCAGAAACAATGCCAGTTGGGCTGGGCAGGAGGGCCCAGGGAGACACTGCACAGCCTCCCTGTTAGAGTGAAACAGGCTAATGCCATCTTCAGACGTGCGAAACCTCACAAACTCAATGGCAGGCGCAGCGAAGATGCACTTTTCCCCATTCAGTGTGAGATTGTGGCTGGCGAGGACACCAAGCATCCAAGTCAGGCACTGGTCGTGGAGGGCCGGTGTCGTGCCACATGTCACTATGTCATCCAAGTAGATGATTACTCCTGGGATGCCAGCAAAGATGGTGGTCATGATTTTTTGGAAGCAGCTGGGGCAGAGGTGAGGCCAGAAGGCATGCGAGTATAGCAAAAAACTCTGACATGGGATAGGAAAGCTGTAAGGTTGCAGCTACCACGATGGAGTGGAACCTGGAGGAAGCCCTGGCAGAGGTCTTCAGTTCCTCCACTATGGGCAGTGGATACTTGTCTGGGACCACAGACTTATTCACTGATCTGATGCACTTGTGCAGGCCTCCAGACTTTTTCCTTGATACCACCAAGTTGGAAATCCAAGGGGATGTGTCCACCCTCTCAATTATGCCTGCCTCCATGAGCTTTTGCATTGCATTGCATTGTCAGGATGGTGGACCCAGTGTTGTCCAGGAGGGAAAAACCAAGATCACAAAACAAGTCTATGCCCATGAGCTGGCTCCCCAGTGGATTAACAATGGAAGGGCCCTGGTCCCATAGCCCACAGAGAAGGTGATTGTGCCCACCATGCTAAATTGTGTTCCGAGTGAAAAGAGCAGCCGCAAAGCTCCCGTATCCAGCAGCAGTGGCAGGCATACCCCATCCAATTTGGTACACCATTTAAATGGCCAGGAGGTAGGAGCTCACTGGATGAATGGTGGTTGGTGCTGGCGGATGAGGTGAAGGTGGCGTTGGACTGGCGCCAGCAGGGGCAGAGCAGCAGACCCTGGCAAAATGGTTTAATTTGCCACAGCGTCAACACTTCTTCTAAAGACACAAAGAACATATTGGCAGGGCAGGTTGGGGCTCGGGTTTGGTGTGATGAGGAGCCACAATTTCTGCAGGTCCAGCGTGCTGCTGCACCCTGGCATCCAGCAAAGTTCACCTCAGGGCTGTCCTGGGGGGACTCAGGGCGAGGAGATCCTGTTGGCGGCCCCACTGTCTACATTAGTAGCATGGACTGGGAAAGGGAGGGGCTGGAAGGTGCCAGTTGCGACACTAAGCCAGCCGCAGATTCAAGCTGGAATGCCATTTCCACTGCCTTTGAGTTAAATCATCAGGTGACATTAGGACTCTATCACTGAGTTTAGGATTGTAAGTGTGTTCAGCTGGTCCCTAATCAGTTTATCCTCCATCCTCCAGTGCCCCAAACTTACAAAGGCTGGCCAGGCCTCTCAGATTGGCCATGTGATGGTGGACTGACTCACCCTCCTGTTGCTGTTGCTGGCGCTGGCAGAAAACAATCAAGCGGAGCATAACAGTCTGTGGTGGAGTGAAGTGCTCAGACAGCCGTGTGACACATGCAGAATATGCAGTGGTGGGTCCAAGGGTCTAAAAAATCTGCTGTCCCTCACTGCCCAGGTTGTGGATAAGCATAGCTCTCCTCTGTTCGTCGCTAGCATCCATTAATCCGACAGCCTCTATGAATGTTTCAAACGATTTGTGCCAGCGAGCCCAAGGAACCAGCAGCTCGCCAGGCAGGGCCCAGAAACAGAAAGAGAGGTGGGAATGGAAGCTCCATCTTCGTTGCCAATGTTATGTTCAATAACCTACAGATCACATTTCCATCTTAGTGTGCACTTTATTGTGCATTGCTTCAACACACTGCTTGACTTCTGACACCACACCTTATTTCCAGCAGTTGTTGTAAAACCGCCGTGCTTACTGCAGCAACTATGCCACGACCAGTGTGGCTCATACACAACACCCATTATCACAGACAGGCCAGGACTCAAATCAAATGGAGAGTGACCCATCAGCTAGTTTACATTTATCACATAATGGTGAAACTGATGGGTAGATTCTTCTCAGTTTAGTTTTGGAATAGTGAAGACCATGAGTACATTTATCAACACCTGCATCACAATTATGACGGAAGCAATGATTGATAGTAAACAGAAAGAACCCTAACTCATCTTTTGGGCATCTCAGTCTTTTCTACACACACATGCACATGTATCCAGCTCCTCTCTTTGAGAAGAGGAAAGAGGAAGCCTCTATCAAAGCTTTGATGTGGGACTGGAGACTGAGGGGAGTTCAAAGGGCATGTCAAGGAAGAGAGAAACAGAGGGAATGAGCGAGAGATGGGGGAGGAGGGGGTGACATGGGAAGACTCACACCAAGCTTCTCCAGGGGATAGCAAGGAGACTCTTAATAAGGACACGAGCTAATGAGGTCCAGGGACATTCAATACACACAAAGGCTTCCAACAGTCTCCGTAACAGCTTTTCCCTGGACTGCTGACGTTCCTGTTTCACCATCAAGAGCAAAACGATGCGTTCTTCATGATCTTATGAAGAACAGGTTCTGGACTTGATATAAAGGACTCTAATAGGAAAAGCAAGGCCATGTGAGGAGTATGTTGTTGTTTACCAGCGTGCAGTTTCCTTCATAGCACAATGTTTTTCAAAACAGGATGCTTTTTGAAATAATTATGCAGGGATGTTTGCAATTTCATCTGGCCATACAAAAACAATCTCTCTTTGCAACCAGATGGAACATATCATTTCAGAAAGCTTATGGATGGAAAAATCACTGTCCCACCTTTTTATTTTTTATTTTTTTGGTAACTATCACTGCAGTAAAAGCATAGAAGATCTGCATACATGATCGGGAACTGATTTAGTAAGTTTGAGATGTCAGTAGGAATCTCTTTCCTTTTTGTGCAGTTGAAAGGTTTGGCTCTGAGGTACGGCGCTACATCATCAGCTCTGGTGGAAAATATTAATGTTGTTTATGATTTTCCTAATGATTGAGATTAAGTTGTGTATGAATTACAGTATTTGGCCATGAGGGATGACAATTATTTAAAGAACACATTGTTTCCTGCTTATCATTCTGAAAAAGCCCAAAGGGAGAAGGTGTGGGGTGAGAACTGACATTCCTACATGTAGCCCTCATTAAGCCAAGTGGAGAGGGAAAGACTGGTTTAGATTCATGGCCATTCCCAACCTCAGCTCAATTGGTGCATCTGAACAGACCCTGTGATAGAAACAGCATGCCACAGGAAATTGAATGCAGCTGCATCTCTGTTGTTTGTTTCAGTATTATGGGTCTTTTTTCTTCCCTTCTGTTCTGCCTTTTCACACTTTTTTTTGAGAAATAAGGTTTAAGAATTAGGACTTTCCAGCTCTTATAACCGTTGTCCTGGGCTGATGTAAAGGTTTTATGCATAAACTGTAAATCCAGGGATGTTTTCACGCATCTGATTGGATGGTTTCATCTGCCCTCCCCCCTACTTTGAGTCCTCTGTGGGATTTTTGCAGAATGTCTTCGTCAGCCATTACTAGGAAAACCAGGAATTTCGCAATCACAGCTCGGGTCTTTGGAAATAGATGTCAGGCTCGCAGTCAATCAGCGGTGCCCCGGTTTGATCTTTGGAGCAGTCTGAGGCAGCTTCACAGTGTGACTAACGCTGCTGACACATTTCCTCGTTGCCCCCATTATATCTCAACCAAACCGCTAGAAGTCGACTTGTTTGTGTTTCACAAGTGGAATTTTCTCTGTATCTATATATCCTTCTAATGCTCTGTTTTACTGGAAACAGATGATGCTTGTAGAGTGGCATAGAGAAAAAAGACACTTGGATATCAACTCTGCCAATTGTCAAGTGTATTTTTAAATTACCTTGCATTTTTAAAGTTCCCCCTTACTCAGCTGATTGTTGCTTTGCTCGGATGATGGTCCTTCACTGTACAGAGTGATGTATGTGCGGTTTTGAACATGAGAAGGCTGTTTGCACATTCATCTGCTAAAGGGAAGTTCCTCTGTGCCGGCAGTTCTTTGTGACATCACAACTAGTTTGGAAGCCAATCATGCTCCAATATGAAACCCATACAAGTGTGTTGTTAAAGGTCCAGTGTGTATTTCCAGGAAATTATAATATGTAACCGAAATATTTCATAATAAATTATTTTATAATTATTAGTATTATCACCTCACAGGCTTTTGTTGTGAAGTTTTACCAAATTCATGCAGGTAAATATAGTAATTTTACAGAAGTACACTGCTAAATCACAGTAATACATGGAGTTTAACTGTGAGATTACAGTGAAATACAGGAATTCTATGGGATCATATTGCTAAATATCAGTAATCAAATGTACATAAACTGCAACGTTACAGTTAAATACAGTAATTTACAGGAACATACTGTTAAATCAGTAATGTAATGGGCTTTAACTGTGAGGTTACAGTTAAAAATAGTAATCCTACAGGAGCATACTGCTGAATCAGAGTAACATGCAGGCATAACTACTGTGAGATCACAGTATACAGCCGTCTTTTCACAACAACTTACTGTAAAAATGATAAAGTAACATACTGTGAAAGTAATGCAACGAGTAGCCAGTCATTTACTGTAAATTCACAGTCAAATATTTTACAGTCAAAATAAGAATCACTGTGTTTCATTACCTTAGAATGAACTGATTATATACATAGGGAGAGGGTCCTCTTCTACAAAGATTGCCATGTTACTACAGTAGCCTAGAATGGACAACCAAACACCAGCTGTAGACATGCCCATTAGCATTTTCGTATTGGCCACTGTAGTTAGCAGCCCCTCCATGACAAGAGCTTCGGAAAAACACTTTTTTTTTTTTTTTACGTGAAACTGCTTTATACAGTGCTTTTACTGGTTCAATTTATCAGGTTCATTTTTTTTGGACAGAAAGAGACGTCTACAGTTAATTCGGCTCCCGGTATAAACCCCCTGAACATCTGGATCTTAAGTTATCAAAAAAATAAATAAAAAATGTACAGCCCATCTCCAACATGCCAAACAATGTCAAAGAAACTGATTCTTAATGTAAACCTGCCTAATGCAAACAGTTTCTCATAATTTTAGAAAGGTATATAAAAATGTATTTCCACCTTCAGTGAACTCCATCATATTCAGAACTCACACAGAAAGTCTACAGAAAAATGTGTCACTAAAAACAACTGAATAATTACAAAAAAATTCAAGTATATAAAATTAGGTTCAAAGGGGTTTTAGAATCATGAAAAAAAAGCAGCACACTCTAATCTGAAACGGCAGGGGCCTGTCCATTAAGAAAGGTTAAACAAAAACTGAGCCGCTGGAGAGCAACAAACTGCTGCTAACCAAGTAGCACAAAGCACACACACCCCCAGAGCCAAAGAATGAGCCACCATGCAGCGACAGCCTCTCGTTCAGCAGCTTACAGCAGCTAAGATTAGCAGTGAACAGTAACAGGCAGTGCTGGGGAGTAACTAGATACATGTAATTAAATTACAAAATAAATTTAATTGTCATCAGTCAGAGTTACTGAGAAAAAAAAAAGAATCAAAAAATAATAATCAAATGTAATAGGTTACATTACTTTAATGAAGTCATTAAAATTATTACATTATTACGTTTTTAACAAGGTAGATGGTAAATTGTAACTTATCACATTTAAAAAAGTAACCTTCCCAACACTGGTTACTGCTGGGCCAGGTGGCCGATTTAGGCTAAAAGACTGACATTAGTGACAGCTATTTTGCTTGTGTTTATAAAAAATTGTGGCATTTAACAGAGACGTTTATTCATTATTAAACTGAGCTAGGAGTGCTAGTTGAATGTAGCAACTCGCCACTCACACACAGTGGATGAATGACACAACACTGATGCTATGCACTCTAATGTTAGTTTTTAAGTAGTAGGGGAGGGGTAATTATAAGGATGGCTCCAGTGCATTATCAAGAGATGATTTCAGGCACGCCCAAAAAATCCTGGACATAAAAATAGTGAAAAACAGTTGAACAGTCTACCTCTACAATGTACGAGTACTTTCTTACCTGTATAATGCATTTAGAAAAAAAATCTCTGATTTTACTTCAACCTGACTTTAAATTCTCATGAATATTCTTTATATTAATTTAGAATTTTGATAAAGGTATACATATGTTGTGTATACAGTCAAACACTTTATCTCTATCCTCCTGAGGCCCCACCTTTTGTGTGGGATGCATTTTTTATTTCCCTGTTAACTATAAAAAAAAATAAGCATTGTCTTTGAACAGTAAGTGGTTGTAAGAAACTGCAAATAATGCAACACATCTAAAAGCCTTGAGCCTAACATGATGAATTTTCCCTGCTCCATACTCGACGCTAGGAACATCCTTTTTGTCACTTAACAGTTTTTCACACCTATTTGGTCTGTGTGAAATTCTACAGTAATACAATTATAAAGTACCAATGTCCTCAAACAAAATCTTCCTTATTAACAGTGCCTTAGCTTGTTACTATTGCCAAAAATAGCCAAATTTGCATGAAATATCAAATTACAAACTTTATTAAACATATATAAACAAGTTTCAACCCTAAAATGTGATCAGGTTTTGTACCTTGTACGTAGACTGACTTGGCAGAGATGGCCGCCAACTTGTTTTTACATTGATTAGCTTATTGTGCTTTTGCTACCACTAAATAGCACATCAAATTGTCCACAATCGAAGACGACAGGTCTAAATTAAGCAGGATTAAGAATAACATGTAGCAATACCAAAATGTGACTTCTCTGTATGACGATGCAGTAGGATAGGTTGAACCGTGAATACCAGCAGGGCATTGAGGATAAATCTATCTTAGCTTCAAAGCTTGATTTGTCATTAGTCTATTAAAGGACAGAAGTGGTCAAAGTCTGAGAGGCTGTGATGTCAAAATGAACCTCTCTGTGTCTGTCTGCACCCTCTCAGTCAAAGCCTAGAACTGCTGCGGCTCATCAGCTCCCTAACTGCCCAGCACACACACCTGCTGCATGTGGTTTCACTGCTGCTTCTACCTGCTGAGTGAACAGCTGCCCACACTGCCTGTAAACCGCTTACTTCCCATCAACACTGCTACCTAACCTCAGCCTTGTGACTATGGGTGCCATCACACCAAGCATGTCTGGAGTGGTTTGTTTCAACTTGTAATTGTGGAGTTAAGTCAGTGTGAACAGTAGGCCTACAGCTGAAAGTCAGGAAAATACCAAGTGACCACACCACTGTTGCGTTAAAAAAAAAAGTCAGTTCAGTGGTCTAGCTTTGCAATTTGTAGCCGAGCACTCTTTTCTGTTGACATAGCATCCTAATTAAAAGGAGAAAACTGCCCCAAACCAAACTGCAATCATGATGGTCCCTAACATCAACCATGTCACTATGACTCACTTGGTGTTTCTAAAAGTCAAGGATGCTTCCTTGGTGGGAAGGATCCTTTCAAGTCAGATCCTACAGAGGCAAGGCAAGAGTGCTTCCTAGCATTTGGTAGACACACATTGGAGCATGTGTGTATATGTATATGACAACGGAGTGAAAAGATTGAATTCAAATGGTTATTCTGATATTTTAATACTTTTTGTGGGCTGATTAAATTGAACATTGTAAATGTAGCGGGTTTTTCTGCTCGTTAATTGTCACGGTGCTGCATTCAGTGACTCACTGTGTCATGATCTGCCCCACCTCTGCTCCTGAGGTCATGTTTTTCCTTGGTATGAGTCATTATTCATTCATTTGTAGTGTTTCCTGTTATATTTTGTTACTCACCTCTCTTCTCGTTTCAGATCACTTCACTTCCTGCCCTCGTGTGTTTTCGGTTCTGTTGCTTGTTTTTCTGTGTCTGTCTGTTATCACCTGCCTGATTTGGGGACTCTAACCTGAAAGCTTTTTTGAAAAAATGTTTTGAATGCATCTGGCTGCCTACTCATGTTACGTGCATTTGCATCCAATCCTGCTACCTGCTCTCTAAAACGTGGCATGCTCTGATTTCAGGTGCGGCATTGCTGAGCACTATATCCAGCTGAGTACTCGGGTGTGAATTTTCTGCCTGGCCTCCGTGTTGGTGGTGTGGTACGCAGTTTGGTGTGGGTGATGTTGTCTCGAACATAACATCAGAGTGGATGACGGCAGTCACAGTGAACTGGCTGTAAAACCAAAATAATGACCTGAAAGATGTGAAATGCTCTGTATTGAGATGTTCCTATTCCTTTCACATATTTTATAGTCTTTTTCGCCATTGCTGAATAAACATGAATACAGATTTTGTGCAGCTTCAACCTCAACTTGTTCTCCTTAACTAGACTTAACAGCTGTAATGTATTCATGTGTAGAGCAGATGAAAATGTCATGTCTACTTTGTGCTATTGGCTCATTCTTTTGTTTGTGGTAAACTCATTAAATTGAAACCACAATACAGTTTGTGCTCATTTGACAAAATGTTCTAACAGTGTGTCACAAAAGGAGGTGGACACTGATTCCTGTTAGGGGTCAGCTATTGTTAGTCAAATACTGGTGGAACAAAATGAGCCAGAGGCAAAATTCTATTTCTACATATGCAAAGATTTAATCAGATATCCTTAAATGGCCAGTGTGAAGGATTTAGGTGGGTATATTGGCAGAAATAGAATATAATGTAATAAAAGTATTTCCTTAAATGTATAATTACCTGAAAATAAGAGTCGTTGTGTTTCCAGTATCTTAGAGTGAGCCGTTTATATCTACATACAGAGTGGGTCCTTGTTTATGGAGATAGACATGTTGCACCACAGGCTGTTCTCACAAATTTTTCATATGTTCTTTCTACAAAAAAGCAATAAACAAGGAAGCAGTCCTGAGCACTTGTAAAGAGGCAATTTGGGGTGGTGGATGGGTCACAAAAAAATGGACTTTACCCGGTAATTTCCCTTGGAGTTACATGTTAGAATCTTTGTGAACTTTGGGTGAACTTTGAGTCATTTAAAGGTATTTCCTCACCATGTTTCTCTTCCTTAACCTAACCTCAGTAACTTTACGTTGATTAGGTAATTGTACGTTTAGGACTTAGCGTCATTCATGGGCTGCAAATTCATAGGATATCCAGGGTTCAACGCTAAGGTTTTTTTTCACTTGCCCAGTCGGGCAAGTTGGTCAGAGATCTACTTGCCCAAAGTCAGTTTTTACTTGCCCTAAAAAAATTGTTTAATTTAAGTGGCTATCAATTAACAAAGACTGCAGTTATTTTTATGTTATGTAATCTTTATTCACACTGTATTTATTAATTAAAACAACATATGTCATGT
>NC_065510.1:43119479-43124946 GCF_006386435.1 Epinephelus moara
CCGCTGGACCGCTGCATCAGAGCATGTTTTAAAATACATTTATTTTATCAATTAGTTATTAACTTTTACTATTTTTAGCAACTTGCCCGATCGGGCAAGTGAGTTGTTAGTTTACATGCCCGACCTTGAGTTTTACTTGCCCCGGGCAATCGGGCAATCCTTATTGTTGAGCCCTGGATATCATATGAACTGTTGTGCATACATTTTTCGTAGGATATCATACGAACCGTTCTATGAGAAAATGTTGTGCACCGCCATGTTTCTACAGTAGCCCAGAATGGACAAACACTGGCTCTACATAGAACTATTCACATTTTTTCCATTTTTGCCTCAGCCACATAACAGTAGTTATACGCCCATCTGTGATGAGAAATGTTGGAAAAACACTGATTTGAACTGCTTTATGTGTGTTTTTACAGCTTTAAATCACCAGACTGACTTGTTTTGGAGAGAAAGAGACCTCTGCAGATAATTCGGATCATGGTAAAAACCTCCTGAACATCTGGATCTTCAGTTATTAGAGAAAAAAAGGTGAAAACACATTAGCAAGTGCTGGGCCAGCCACTTGCCTCGGATGTGCCAAACAGCGTTGGAGAAACATTGATTTGTAACGTGAAACTGCTTTACTGAGTGTTTTTACCAGTTTAAATCACATGGTCTGTTGTTTTGGAGAGGAGGAGACCTCTGCGGATGATTCGGCTCTAAGTAAAACCTTTGTAAACAATGAACACTTAGTGAACTCTGAATGGGAGAAATTTCAAATGGTTGCAATTCTCCCCAGTAGACGCTACTAAATCCCTCTAGATATTACACGCTTGACATTTAATTGGGATAAACTCCAGAGATGGTAGAGCACCTATCAGGAAAGAGGTTAACCGAGTCTTGTTCATTTAAACGAGCCTAAATTGTTTGCAATCAGGTCATTTGAATATAAAAAAAAAAGTCATGGCTGTAGCCTGCACAGCATTCACGTCCTGACTGGGCCCTGACCCACATCCTGTACTTAGCAGTTTCCGAATTTTACCAAACCAGTGATGAACCCACTCACCTATGTCACAGATTGCAGTCAGATGGACTCCATATGACAGGATGTTCCAATATATTTATATTGCGTTGTTCGCCTAAATACAAACAGATACAGTAAATAGGCAGATGGGGCATCAAAACTGCCACAGCCGCTCCAGATGGCTGTTGTGTTTTCAGCAAATACTGTACATCTGCAATGATGCGCCAACATCCATCAAACACGAAGCTTGCTGTCACGATTCAAGTACAATGTGGCTTTCCCCTGTGTTGTTTTAGCTTTGACGCTTCAGTTCCTGTTGTCATGGTTAACGCACACAGTGTAACAATACCGAGCATTTTTTTTTTTTTTTTGTTAAGAGAGGAGAAGTGTTTCCATACTGACACCTGTCAAGTTCACTGCTATATATCCAGAATGTCTGCAGTGAAGAAATATGAGTACAGCAGGTTTAACACTGATAATACCAACACTGCCTTTTCTGTCACCTTCAGAACTCTGTGAATGTGATTGTGTGTATGATTATGAATGTTTTCAAATATATATCAGAAACTGTGGATCTATACAGTATGTTGGGGAAACCTGGACAAAGTGATACTGTGCTTCTGTGCTTATTTCTGTATATGAGAACATATATCAATATATATCTACTTGCTAATGATAGGTAGAGATTTGCTACTGGCATCAATGTTCTTCATGCATAGCACATTTGTTTTGGTCAAAAACTAGCTAGCTAACATTAGCTAGTTTCATATAGCTTACATGCCAACATAAGGAACATATGCTACGCGAGTTAGAAAACAAACTTATCGAGTGCTGTGGTGGCTCTATGGTGGATACTGACGCTGTCGCCAATGATACACTGCTGAAATTCTGAACTGCGGCCAAAGCAGCCCTTCCAATGTTTTCAGCTAAATCGCCGGACACGCTGGCATGTTGGCAATTAAGGATTGGACACTAAAAACTCAAAGTACACATTGAATAAATTTTCCCCCAAACATGGTTTCTGTCATTTTAGGTAGTTCTTATCACACTATGCTCAAGTGTTCATTTTCTCCAATTAGTTTGGTTTTAATTTGTTATTTGTTGCTATAAACACAGTCTGACCACCTGGGCTTTTATTTAGGTGCTTCCGGTGACGGGTAGTGTGCATTTGCATATTAGCTAAATATTTAGTTTCACCAAGCACATTTAGATTAGAATAGAACAGATTTAGATAGAACGTTTAACATTTAGATTTAAAATTTAACATTTAGATTTAACATTTAGGTTTAACATTTAATATTTAGATTTAACTGTGACATTATATTTAACATATTTCATATATGCTGTGAATGTGGTAAAAAGTGACTTTAAAAAATTCATACTACTTTTTTAAACGTTGTTTGAAGCTAAATGTGGCAAAATGTTGCTGTTAATTTCAGTGTAAGCCACTGTAGGCTGACCAAACGTCCTCTTTTGCCCGGACATGTCCACTTCTCACGTCCTGTCTGGGGCGTCCGGGGGGTGTTTATAAATTGATTATAATGTCCGGTTTTCCTTGTGTGTGTGTGTTAGAGTGCGGCACAGGCCACATATTTCTGTCCGAATCCGACAGTCATTCTGTTTTGTTATGTCCGAAACCGAACCGAGCCCGACATTATTTAATTACTAAAGCACTGAGTTTGTGTCACACAGTTATGGTTACAGCCTATTTAACAGTGCGCCGTGGGTGCTCCGCTGCGGAGAGGGAGACCTCCATGTTTGAGATGGGAGCGGGCAGCAGGAGGTCTGAGGCTTCCAGCGAGGGGAGAGGGAAAAATATAACAAAATAAGATAAAATAGGAAAAACCTGTCTCCCTCTTTTATTTTATTTTCAGCGTTTAATCAAGGCGGAGGTGGGCGGCTGGAGGTCCGAGACTTCCAGAGAGGAGAGAGGTAGAAACAAACAGCCAATGTGTGTCTGTGTGTGTTATGTTCAGGTGTTGTCATGTAAATAACAGTGCCCAAGCAATAAACAGGACAGACAATAGGATTTTATTTATTTTTACACTACATTTTCACTGAAAGCTGACCGAATCCGACCCGAACCCGAATACAATTTATACATTTTTAACTGAACCCGGAATGACCCGTCGGGACCCGTCGGGCTCAGATCGGGTAGCCACACTCTAGTGTTTGTGTGTGTGTGTGTGTGTGTGTGTCCTATCTATTGGGGCCTATCTGAATTTCTGTCTTTGAGAGATATTATTTTGTAATATAACTGAATATTCTATCCATACATATACACTTTAAAATTATAAGGCATCTTTGAGTAAACTGTGAGTATCATTTAAGTAGGCTATGTCGTGGCCGGGCCGAGTGTCCTCTTTTTTGGAAATCAAAATATGGTCACCCTAAGCCACTGGCACTCCATACAAAACAGACTCTGTTGCAGTCGCAGGATATATGATAGCAGGTCTGTGATTTCAGCATGATTTCAACAGCTACACCAATAAATCCATCTGCTGATCCTAAAATCTGTCCACAATCTCATATTGATCCTGATAAAGGCCATGCATATCCCATGACCCTATTTATGCTATTGCATACATATAACCATAAAAATACATATGCATGTCAGTGGAGGTATTTTCCCTGCTTAAAAAGCTGTTATAGCTGCCATCATTGTAACTGACCCCATCTACTTTGTCTGTTCATTAAGTCCATCAAAATCCCACAGTATTAAGCCCCGGATCATAACTGTACTCTCTATGTTAGCTACTATTTATAACATGCAGTCAGTTATTTCTCTGTGAGTTCTTTGTGAAACCAAAGAAGAAAAATATAATCACCTTAGCATTAAAGTGCTGCTGCATAAACTTCTGTCAGTCAACACATTTCCCGACGTGGGTCCTGATGATGCAGGATGACAAACACCAAAACTGTCCAGTTAAAGAGCTACCTGTCAGTCAGTAGAACTTCATGTTTACTCCTCTTGATTCATTTGGAAAAAGTAAATGTGAACAGGAACCAAACCAAAACTAAAATGCAACAATGTATCACTTTTCCCCTCTGGTGCGACCAAATGAACCCAACTACACATGCTAAAGCAACCTAAACAGCACAAAGAATTACAATGTGACAAATTTAGAGAAATGATGAATTTTCACACACCTGTCTAATTCCTCCTCTCACTCTCAAATCAAATCACTTGGAATGCATGTATGAATGCATGCCCCTCCTGGGTGCCAAAACGCACACTAAAGTGCCCTCCTGGGAGCCAAAACGCACGCCAAAGTGCCCTTTTGGCAGCCAAAATGCCCTCCTAGGAAACAAAATGCGCGCTAAAGTACCCCCTTTGGAGCCAAAAAACACACTAAACGGCCCTCTTGGCTGGTTAAAACATGATAAACTGCCCTCTTGGGTGGTAAAAACGCGTGCTAAAGTGCCCTCCTGGTTGGCAAAACACACTAAACTGCCTTCTTGGGTGGAAAAAACACACTAAACTGCCCTCTTAGCTGGTTAAAACATGATAAACTGCCCTCTTGGGTGGTAAAAACATTACTGTTGCAATGATTTTTATGGTGGGCCCTTTTTTGATCTATATTGAGCCAGAACTATATCTCACAGAGCCAGTTTGGATTATCTGGTGCTAATATGGTGTTAAAATGCACTAGAATACAGGAAATGGCATCTACTTAATTGAAAATGTTCTGGGGGAGACAGGGAGAAACACAGGCAAGCCTAAGACGTGGTCAGATACGATATTCCTCACTATATGAAGTGACTGATAACAAGATCTGTATAATGGATTGTGAAGAAATTCGTCAGGTTTTTATTTTGTAGACAAAAAAATCTGGATTTATAGCGTGATGGGATGACAGCACAATGATGTGTGTGGTATCCCTGGAAAGCTCTGGTCCTGCGCTTTCATGTGATATGCATGGCATTTCTGTGCGAGCCTGCATTCGCGAGTAATCCATCCAAGAGTAATGTGAGTGCAAAGCTGTATGAAAGCTCTGTTACTTATGATTTTAGTGTAAATTTATCATTTTTTTTCGCTGTGAAAACATTGGACTACCAACAAGTGCTTGGTCTTGACGGAAAGCTATAATTTCGCTGTTTCACGTGATATGCGTGGCTTCTCGCCATGACGCATGGTCGCGGAGAAAATCAATAGAGAAGAACAGGTGTGAATTTGGACGCAATATGCGTCGTTCGGGCCCATAGGGTTAACTACATTTCTCAGTAGTGTTACACTAAGTAATAGAGTTTCCACATTCCTATTTTGACCCAGCAAATCATTTCAACTGTATGTTTAAAGGCGCTGTATGTAAGAATGGGGCCAAAACGGTTACTGCACTCAAATTCAAAATACTGCCGCGATTCATGTCCGCCCCTACTCCCCTACAGATTCGAGGTTGCTGGATAGCGGCACGCTGGAGACTGATTTGTTTGCCCACGGGCGGCTGCTGTGGCAGGGCC
>NC_065510.1:43125093-43164104 GCF_006386435.1 Epinephelus moara
GTGACTGGTAGATGGCGGTGGGTGGAGCAACAGGCCAAAACACAAATTCAAAACATAAACATGATTTACAATATTTTTTTAAATGCGAATATTCTGGCTATACTATTGTTGTCGGTGAGATCAGTATGTTATATGAACATTACTCCTTAGTCTCTGTGACATATTAGGAGGATTTTACGACTATTTGCTTTAGATTTCTTACATATAGCTCCTTTAAAAGTACATTATATTATGGTTGTGTGCTGCACACATGGCTTTTATCTTATTGTTAAGTGTGGACATTATCATTATGGACAGCACGTAAGTTATGGGAGGAAAATTAAAAAAATTAAAAGTAAAAAATTAAAGTAAAACAAACAAACAAACAAAAAAACACTAGTTGACTGGAGCATGTTCCTAGGTAGAAAATAAAATCACATTTGACTTTTCCATTTGGCTCTGGATGGAATATCTTTTTTCTTGATTATTGATTTATATGATTATTATAACACATAATTATAACACATGTACAACATGTTACTGAAAGCAAAGTAGCACACATTTTTATATTATTTTTTTATTGTTAGCTAGGTTATTAACTTGCACTTGCACTTTGGTAATAAATGTGCAGTACTTTGACTGTTGAGCTGCAGCAAACAACATGTTTTTTTCTTGGGTACCAAATGTGCTAGAACCGCCACTGCCCCAACCTTTAAGTTAAGCAGCAGCAGAGAGAAGAACAATTTTAATGTTTGACAGCAATGATATGATTAGTTTAGGGAGATGGTAATCTCACTTAGCTAGACCTATCTCGACAGCGCTGTATCAGCTCAAAAAAAAAAAAAAAAAAAAGATCTGGAATCACCTATTATCTTTCTGCTGTGGGGTAAAATACGCTCTGGATTGTTTTTGTTTTTGTTAAACCAATCACAGTCGTCTGAGGCAGCAATAAGCTCAGGATGCAGCGATAAAAACGACAATCCAAATATTGGTTCAAATCTTTGTCAAAACATGACATTTTCAGTGTTGTCAGCTCTCAGGTTTTTGCTGTTGTTGTTACCCGTAGCAAAGGAAATTTGGAAACATGCAAATAAATGAAGGAAGGGAGAATGCCAGTCAAAATCAGCCATCCAATGGTAGGCTTATAGTCACACAATATCTAGTGAGTCAGACTAGGGGAGATCGTGGCAAAATCTGGTTGCTTTTTCCAGACGCCCATAGCCACCTGATAAGGTTGAAGCTGGAGAGCGAGAGACAGAGAGATTTGTGAATGAGTGAGAGTGTAAAGAGAGTAAAGGTAACGGATGTGGGCCTACCTGTTGCCTTGCTGCTCCAGCCCTTATCCAACGGCCATCACTTAGTCAGCTCGCTCTCTGTAAGCCAACACTGCTTAGTGTATTCTGTCAGTGTCAGAAGTTTTGGGTGACCATCTCACTGTGTGACTGCTGTTGTGACCTATGTCTAATAACCAACCAATAAAAATGCAGCAAGAAATGACACACTGGCCCTAAACCCAAACAAACAGACGGATAACAGCTTGCCATGGAGGCAAAAGCACTCAAGGAAATGTGTGGGATTCCAGCACAGAGGAGAACCTTGTGGTTGTGGCAGCAGAGGCCTTGCCTGAAGGATGTGTCCTCCAGCTCTTACCATGGCCGCGTAAAGAAGGAAGAAGCATGGAAGGAAATAGTGGTGGAGTTGCAGCTGCCAGGTGAGCAACCTAGCAGCTAGCAAACACACACACAGACACACCGCAGTATATAGTGCCCACAAAACTATTTAATAATGTGACCCTCTATGTTGTGCTTCACAATTGGAGAAGTAACATTCTCGGAACCCATCGGCTGTATTCGGCGTCTGACTTCCGGCAGACAGCGATACAGCCTCTGGGGGCAGACTCGTGATTTTTTGGCATTCCGGTTTGAGGAGGCGAATTTCCGTTTCCGACTTCCGTTTATATATAATAAGTAAATATGCTGAACCATTGCGATGGATTCAGAGTTTGCAGTGACGCCAATTATGTTCCGCCTCGTTAGTTCACTGCATGGAGCGTTTAACCTGGCTACAACTGCAGCCGGCTCAAACGTGATTGATCAATATCACGTGGACTACAAACAGCCTACAACCAGAAACCAGGGCTCAACAGTGTGCCGTGACACTTGCAATTAGAGCTAACTACTTCCAATGAAGAGTAGCCTCACATAGCTTCGGTTTACAAATGCTCAGTACCCATCATTTAATACTCAAAGATAACATTGTTTTTGTTATTGGATGCGTTTTTTAAGTAGATGAGGACCAGGTACTGAGTACTGGGTGTTAATAATTCCGAAACAAGCAGCAACTCTACAAGGAGAACCAAGATATGGAGGAAGCACCGCCTCGATAAACCTAAATTAAAAACTGGCTTTCGTCACAAGGGATTTTCAGGATCTCACAGGAAACATGTTTGAATGTCAGCTGTGGTTGTGGTCACTTTGTCTGGGATTTGTTGATATTTATTCAATATCATTATTAAAAGGGAATAGTAATCATTTGTGATGGACGGCGGCCCAAGGCCAATCACTCTATATTATACAAGACAAAAAAAACATTGGTTTGGTAAAGTACAAGACAAGAGAGACTGTAAATTCTCATTCCAATGATCCATGGCTTTTCCAGTTATAGGGATTTTCATAGGGAAGCAAAAGGAAAGAGCACCCTCAACCTTTCAATTACAGCCCATAATCATAACTCAGGGCCACGACAGCTCTGTCCTCCTATATTTGGCCCTGGTTTCTATTTATTCTAATGTGACACAAAACAAACATCTCATGAGCTTATTGATGTGCCCAAACATGTAAATAGATGGACTAAATCCTATAAAACATTATATATAGCTCCTTCTCATCTTCAGTGACATTGTCACAAAGAATAGTTGCCATGCCACCTCTCAAATACAGCCCTCCAGGGGTAGACGCCTCTCTCTTTTAAGTCTTCCTTAATGTTTTTAATGCACTGCAAAACAGTAGAAAGCAACAATAACAGGAAATACTGCCGAGAGAGGGAGACAGAAAGAAAGACCATCTTTCAAGACCTTTCCTCGTCATCCTTTTTTTTTCTTTGTAATTTTGGTTTCTCTCATGTTTGACATCAAAGATGTTGAAATTGTTTTCCCCGATGTTGTGTACTCTGTAATTATTAATCTGCCTTGCAAGACGACTGCCTTTGGGGCAAAGTCAGACACAAAAGGCCCCTGACTGGATCTCTGATGTGGAGCAACACACAAGGAAGAAAGGAACAAAAAAGAAAGAAGGAAGAAGAAAAAAAAATGAGCAACGCTGCCACCAAACTAAAAGTGTGAACTTTCAGACAGTAGTTGTAAACTTTGAAAGACAGAGAAAGAGAGTGCCACAGAAGGCTGGGAAATGAAACGCACAAAGTGAGACACAGAAAAAGAGAAGGTGAGGCAAGGCTTTAAAAGTGCAGTGTTGTTATGACAGTGCCAGGTGACGGAATAGTGACTAGATGCAGTAATGAGGTACTCATTTCTTCCAGGCTCTCTCAGCTCCTACACTCTTCTTAACACCTTGAACTGATTAGTCACCATTCACAAAACTTCAGCCTGTGGATTGTGTGGATGTGGCAGCGAAACACTAAAAGACTGTGGCAGCTTTACACGGTTATATTTCACTATCTGTACACATAATAAAGTGGACCAGCTCTGCTCAAAATCTGTTACTGTAGACTCTAAGTTTCTAGGACATCCAACTAAACCGCAGTTAGACAATAAAAGTGTGAAAAGAAAATATCTACATCAGAGTTACCAGACAGCAAAGTTACATGAAGAAATGGGCAACATTTGCATACCTATACACACTGTACCTACACTTTTTAATGGTTTTACACAGTTGGCAGTTAAGAAATAGTGGAGCCAGTCTGTCATCTCAAATCTCTGTGCCAGTCACAGGAATGCACAGTACATGTATGGTCAGTGTAGTGTGTGTGTGGGGTGTGTGTGTGATGTAATCTCTGTTGTTGTTGTTGTTGTTGTTGTTATTGTTGTTGTTGTTACAGGGGTTGTTGAGTGAGAGCGTTGTTTTCTCTAAGACATTGCAACACATCTGTAATTTTTTTCAGCACTGTTAGGAGTGGTTTGATAAACCAAAAGGGATAGTTAAGATTTTTTTTAAGTGGGGTTGTATGGGGTTCTTACTCATAGACAGTATATTACATACAGTAGATGACAGTTTGGAGCAGCAGGCTGGAGTCTGACATGGAAGCTAAACAATGTTCTGAGGGGTATTCCAGGTAGGAGGTTCAACAAACTCTGAGTCTAATCCTGAACTCTGAGTTGACTTACCCTGAGATGGGAAACTCTAAGTATCTGGTTCCAGAACAGCTGATTCTAATTAGTTCAATCAACTCTGAGTAGGTACACCTTGAGTTAAACGCGTGCACAACCACAATAAAAAGCCATCATCAATGGAGCCCCGATACCTCGATTCACCATGGCAACTGGAGAGACAAAGCGATCAACTTATTTTACACCAGTGGAATTGGTGGTGCTCATGAATGCCTACAGCGAATATGAGCATATATTTCTTAAAAAAAAGTAACACCGCTAAAGCTGCCAAGGAGAGAGAAGCGGCATGTGAAATTTAGCAGGCAGAATCTCCTTCAATGGGATGTTGGCGGCTTAGTGGATAGAGCAGGCGTCCCATATGGCTTTTGCCGCAGCGGCCCGGGTTCGACTCCGGCCTGTGGCACCTTGCTGCATGTCACTCCCTCTGTCTCTCTCCCCCTTTCACACTTAACTGTCCCCCCAAAAAAATATTAAAAAAGAATCTTTGCTAATTTCAGCAGCTATTTTAAGCACATATAGATGGTTGATGACTTATTTGAAATTTCGCCACCCAGCAAAAATCTCACTCTGAACTAACATCAAAACTTGAGAGCCCTGCCATTAATTTACATGTAACCACACTAAATTGAAATCGTAGCATAGGCCTACAGGTGAAAAAGTGGTGGAGTGGTTTGTAATAAAATCTGATTTTCATGTAGGTGCAATCTCATAGGGGAAAAACACACTTGGAAGCAGCTTAAAATGAAATATAAAAACATCATTCAAACAGGTAAGGCATATTTGACTTAGCCATGATTGTACCTTTCTTTAGTTTTATTCATATTTGATTTATCGAACAAAGCTTAACATAGCTTAAATAACCTGTCAGTCAGTGGCTATGTCATTATATAGCTACTGAAGGCCACCAATATCATATAAAAAGCTACCGCTGGCAAAAAAAAAACGTAGCACGATGCACAACATTTGCTCTGATGAGAGCTCACATCCGCGGTGTGTCAGATTTGATATGTGTAGCAGGTAAATGATTGAGTCTAATGAAAAACTGTACGGTTCAAACAGATATTCATTGGGGAATGATAGCACATCTAAACGGGTTCTGAAGATCCTCTCCCGGCATAAAGCATTGTGAATTAATTCTGCCTCGATATCGATGGGAGTTCCTACATGCGAACAACCCATGTCTGTCTGCCAGCTTGCTTCAGGCTCAGCAGTAGGGAGGAGACAGGGTGAACTCAGGGTTTCTTACAGAAAACCTGCCAGCGAGCAGGTTAGGTTCACAGAGTCAGTTGCCATGGTGACTGACTCAGAGTTTGACTTACCTCTCTTTCTGGAACTGAAAACCCAGAGTTTCCCTCATTTCAGGGTTAACATACTCAGAGTTTTCACTAAACCCGCTTTCTGGAATACCCCTCTGCTGTAGAGCGGTCAGACACAAAACGTATTTTAGCCACCTAAACAAAGTCCTACCTAAAAAAAATATCAATATCAGTTTAAGTGTACACTATATTTAGAATATTCTCACTGCTTTACCTTCATGTCAGATAGTGATTTCTAATGGGAAAATGAAGCTGGTACATCGCTTTTTCAAAGCCAGGCTCTATTGAGAAATACAGTAATTTAACATTTTGGAACACAGGAGCTGCTGGTTTACCTGAAGCTGTTATTTTGTTTGTGTTATTGTGTGACTTTTGCACATTTTAAAGGAATTGCTCATATTCACCAAAGTCATACAATTACACCAACTGATCGAAGCAGCAGTAGATGAGCAGCTCCCATGTTCACCAAGCTAAAATTTATATATTTTCTAGATGGCTAAAATGAGTGCTGTTGCTGCCCCCTGACCACAGTAGGACATTGCTTAGCTTCTGTGTCAGACTCCAACCTGCTTCTCCGAACTGGGGGCATGCCGACTGACATCTACAGTATGTAATACACTGACCATGGATAAGTACCTCATACAACCCCTTCAAAAACACATTTCAAAAAATCTATCTACTTTAACTGTCCCTTTAATACAAGAACTTTACCCTTGTCTCCGGCTTGTAGTGAACCATTACAGTGAGCACGTGCCCACGAACTGTGAATAAAGGGACTGAATCCAGAGTTATTTCCTACAGTTCCAGGATATTGATTTATTTTGAGCACAGAAAACACGTCTGAAACAAGTTTGCCAGTTCACCCTTCTATGACTTATTAAGATATATTTGTTATGTTGACGTCACTACAGAAATTATTTTGTGTGGTGTATTTATTCTTCTGTATGACTTTTCTGCAAAAATGCAACCTGGTCTCACTCTGAAGTCATTGAATACCAGCGCTTGGGCATTGACTTCCGGCATCAAACACCAATGAAAAAAGCCGTCCTTTCATGTCGACATGATATGTTGCCAGTCACCATCATTGTTTAATGGCACCCGACGGCATCAGGGGAAACGCGGCGGGAAAACAACAAAAGTTAAGATGGTGTAAATCTGAGTAGGCTGGGTGAGAGGGGTGGTGGAAGGGTCAAACACCCACCAACTTGCACTCGGGAGGCCGGCAGTGTTGGGCAAGCTACTTGGAAAATATTTCACTACATTAAAGCTACCCCCAGAGAAATGTAGCAAGCTAAGCTATAAGATTTAAAGTCCTATGCTACTCTTTACATGAATGTAAAGGAGAAAGGAGTCAATCATAGTAAACAGTTGCATAATTTATGGATAATTTTAAGGATGAAAACATCAGATCACAGACATGGGCAAAATGTTTGGTCTGTCATTTGGAAGAAGTAAGACGGGGGAGGCTATATCCAGGGATCCTGAAGTTTTAAGAAATTTTTGTAAAAAACTTTTCATAACCTACATTTTGATACCTCATCACCACTTCGAGTTCTAACTGGTAACATCAGCCGTAACAGTATAACTAACATTTACTACTCCTAACTATTCACTGACTATAAGAAAGCACAACTAAACGGTCTATACAGTAGTTCCTGATAATTCCTTGGACCACTGTGTCCTTGCAACATAATTTAGATTGACAGAGTGGGAATAATGGGACAAGGTGGACATGAAATATACAGTGAGAGATTTAGAGTTAGGCCTTGTTTGTACATGTGCTAATATTAGCGATTATGTTATTATTTTGCAGTCTACACATGTAGGCGCATTCATAAGCTTAATTAGGCTAGCCCACTTAATTATTTGGCCTATGCGTGATGAATTTTATTACCATTCTTTTAAATTAGCTTACATTTGAGCCATTATTTTCCATGTTCTTGATCTTTTGTTTTATCTTGAATTGTGCAGCAATTTGTCTGTTTTAATATGAGAGCTATAAATTAATCATCAATTTATTGCTGATTATCATTTATGATGATGATTGAAATATCACCACGATGATGGTTTGCAGGTAGGCCTACGTGTGATGATTAGTGGTGTGGGCACTATTAGCCAAAGCCATGCGTAATGGTCATTTGCAGTGTTGGGTAAGGGTTACTTTAAAAGTAATCAAAGTACGTTACTGCGTTACTTTTTAAAAAAGTAACCAGTTACTTTACTGCGTTACTCCCTGAGTAAAGTAACTCAATTACTTTAAAAGTACTTCAAACGTTACTCCCTGAGAAAAGTAACTCAAGCACTTTTAAAGTACTTTTGAGTATTCTACATTTCCTATTGGGCAATGGACCACAGGGCGCTAAGCCTACATTTTTTGTCTCCAAAATTAAAGTTATGGACCACTTGCCCTTCACTGAGATCCAATTCTCCCATCACAGCCGTCACTTTGACCAGTAGAAACACAGAACGATCTGCTGCCGTAGACAACTGTATGACAACAACACCCCAGCGTTTTTAATATTTCCTCTAGGGATGTTACCACACAGTGTAAAAGGGGGAAATGATGGTGTGAAACAGCAGAGGCACTTTGTCAACCTGCTGAGTTAACCTTACTGTCATTAGCATCAAGCTAGCAAACAATGGTACATCCTCACGGTCGGACATAAAGTAATAACATTAACAAATAGCGACGGGGCTTTTACTCACCACAACTGCAGAGGCTCCCAGCTTCATTTGAAACAAACTACATTATAGACGGTCCGTTATTTATTAATCCCTCTGTGTGTTTATATATTTACTTTTTATCCGCTCAGTTGTCTTTGTAAAGTTAACATATCGCACCGTCATTTCAAACTCAACACTTGTTTCAAATTAAAAGCCCCTTATAACCTCGGCTAGAGAACCCCTCCATTTTCTAAATAGGCTTTTATTCTGAAACATTTGTCAGAACTTGCTGTTTAAGATACAGTAGCTTGATAGTTTACTTATGGCGCTTCAAATGTAGCTCCTGCCATCTGCTGACGCTTTTAGGTGACTACAACAACATGTCGGCTGGCACATGAACACACACAGTTACTCAAATAATAGTCGAAGTAATAAAAACAGGACAAGAATAACCCGATGATATCACACACGCCGTGAAAGATGACCGGGGACAATTGGTGAGTACCAGCGTGTAGCGTGTACCAGGCATAATGCAAGTCCTGAGTCTGAAATATGTCTGTCAGCGAGTCCTACTCCACCTATTGAGACTCCACCATAGACAACGGCAGCATTTCTCCGAACACGTAGCGAGCCACAAGCTCCATGGCTTCTTTCAGACTGATAGGTTTAACATTATCTCCGTTATTAGAACCAAACGACAGCCATTGCTGTTTCGGAGCTGAAGGACCAGCATTCTAAAAGTAACGGACGTAATTGATGTCTTGTTTGAAAATGTACTTAAGTATTTGATTACTCAAACAGCAAACTAACGCTTTATGTTACCCGTTACTGCAAAAAGTAATCAAAGTACTCTAACGCGTTACTATGTAACTTTGTAACGCGTTATACCCAACTCTGGTCATTTGTAATAACAGCTGTTCTGTTGGAGTTAGACAGTCTGTAAAATTGCACTTCTCCTCTGCCGTATTTTTAATTGAAATGTGGTGGGCGGGCACAAATATCGGGAACTGCCCATTGGTTCGACAGCCCATTGGTTCGACATCCCATTGTTCTGACCATATTAAACTCATTGTTCCGAAGTCCGTTCCGAAATCATCATGATGCCCTGTGGTTAAGGTCTGGTTAGGTTTAGGCACAAAAACCACTTGGTTAGGGTCAGGAAAAGATCATGGTGTGGGTTAAAATGAAAAAGAAAGTGACAAACACATAAGCCGTGAGCCTGCTCCACCTCAAGCCAGTCGCAGCGCATCATACGCCCGCCGCGAGCCTTTCAGCACCGCGGCAAGTCGGACTAATGGGATGTCGAACCAATGACATGGACCCCAAATATCTATATGCACACTGACTAAAGGGTGTTTCTGCACCAATTTATGTCTCACTGCGGGACTGTAAACAAAACTTGAGCATGTATGCCCAGCTCCAATGACAGAGATGACTGAGATATGTAAAATAGAATCAAGCGCATATGAGTCTTTATAAATCCATATGCTCCATAAATTTAACACCCGGAACCTTCACATAACTTTATCAAAAAAAAAAGTCAGTCAGTTGGTCAGCTGGTCAGAGAGCACGCTACAAAGGTCCTGAGCGCCAGAGTCTCCGTAACCATGGCAACGATGATGCTGAGTGACAGAATTGACCTATGGCTAAGTCCCGCACCCAAACGCGATGAGCCAATCACAGTGCGTATAGCCATTCCCATACACTTGGACATTCTCTGCCTGGACGTCCATTCAAATGCATTACAAAAAGTCAGTTTTGTTCGGTTTTATGACTTTTTCAGAGATTTGAAGTTTAAAAATGGTCAAACGGTGTGCATGGGGTACATGCAACTGCGACACAAGGTATCCTGAGAGGCTGGGCGACGAGGAGTATTTTTTACCCTTTCCTAAACCACATCTCAACCGAGAAAAGTGTCTCATTTGGATAAAGTTGTGTGGTAAGTTAGACCACATCATCAGCTCAATGTGAATAAGATTAACAATGTTGTCTACATCTGTTCTAAGGTAAGTCAACATTGTGTTTGAGGCAACATATTGTCACTTTGCTGGAAAGAAATATAAAGTTATCTTTAACATCTCTAGCTGACGTTAGCTAAAGTTAGCCTAACGTTAGCTCCTAGCTGCGTTGTTCATCATGTCACCTTGTTTGCTGGGAGTTCATTAGCCTATTTTGTTCTAGTTTTGTACTTTGGTGATCGTACATAATTGTTAGCTGTTGTCCATAGGGTAAGGTGACCAGATTTCTAAGATGAAAATCGGGGACATTTTCAGTGCGTTGGTGAAAAATCATTAAATATAATCATTATGAAATAAAAAACGGGGAGTACTTTTTCATGTATTTTGACCAGCTTTTACTACAAAAAATGTTGCAATCAAACAAATGAATGACATCACCAACCATCCATCCACTGAGGAAGACAAAAATATCTTAATCTTATTAGCTTGAGTTAGGATGGATTTTTTTGGTCAAAGGTTTTAACTCATAACTGAATACTGAACTGATATTTATGACACAAAAGGTGGCAATCAAACAAAGGGATGACATCACCGTGATCCCCTCATTCATCCACCTCCATAGCCTCCGCCTCAGGAGCCTGGGTAGAATAAGAGCAGAGGAGAACATGAGGAAAAACTGCAAGAACGGAGCCAATAGTAAGTGAATAGTTTCTTAAAGAAATAACATCAGTTTTGGTAATATACTTATATAATTTAGTCATTGTGCTCTTTTTTATATGCTCTATGTAACTGCCTCTGTTTGAAATGTGCTACATCAGAGGTTCCTAAACTGTTCAGACCATGTATCACTATTAGTCAGGTTCACTATATAATTTTGTGGGAATTTTTTGGGGATTTGCTAAACTATACATTTTTGGAAAGGTTATTGTATAAGGAGTCAGAAAATCAATGTTTGCATTTGCCCAGATGTCTATGTGGCGGCCATATTGAATTTTTAAAAATGGCCGCCGTAAAACTTTAATTTGTAATATCTCTGCTTCTGAATAAGCTGGAAAGTTGATTTTAACTGCTAAACCCACATATTCAGGGTCAGGGAATCCAATGGTGCTAGTTACAAAGCTACAAAACCTTACCACATTAACCCATAGATGCATAAGTGGGTCAAAAATGACCTGGTGTGGTTGTTTTCTTGTAATATCGTAATGAAAAGTTGTTCGCATTTAATATTCCATGTTCCTCAAAAAACATGTTTTTTATCATCATCCCATTGAAATACATCCACAATATGGGTAAAAAAAACTACACATCACAAGCATTTGGTCAGATAACTCTTTTCTTTGAGTTTAAAATTGCTAATGTAAAACTTGCATGTTCCGGAACTATCGACATGCACATTTAGACCACAGTATGATTAAGCAACCTTTTTAATTAGACAGTTTCTATACATCATCATCATAATCATCATCACTTTCATGCATCACAGCTTGGGAATCGTCATCATTCTGGCACTGGCTGCTGCACTGACACATGTCAGTACAGGCTAAGTCCTTAGCTCTGCAGGAGCACCTCCCAGAAGAGCAGTCAGATTTACACTTGCATTGGACCAACTCAAGGATGGCCTTTGGGGCTGGGAGGACCTCTGTGGTCACTGGTTTGAGCATGCCATCCGAGTGTTTGAAGTATCCGTTTTGCAGAGGATCAAGCTGTGGATCCTGCAGAGCAATGGCTGCCTGTGCCCATACTCTTGTTTGGACATGGACTCTCAAGATGTGCTGCGTCAGAGCTCCAAGTGTTGGAGGGAGCTTGTCACTTTCTGCCCTATGTTTGCAGAAGAGATGCCATCGCAGTTGAGGGATTGCCTTGATGTTGATCCCCTTGGGTGAGTAAGCTGCACATACAAAGGATTCCAGGGCTGACAGCATTCCTTCTGTCACATCTGCTTTATCCAAAAGCATCTGCAGAGCATTGACAATATCTTCATCTGCTTTGAGGTAGACCTGCAGCCAGGTTGCCTTGCCTATGCGGGAGAACCTTCCTGTGTTGTCGGCCCCAGTGAATGCATGGAAGGCTGGCAAAGCCTTTGCTCTTTCTTTACCTAGAGCTCGCCACAGTGGTTCAATCTGCAGAACACCAGAGGCCATAGAAATGGACGTGTTCTTCAACATGAGATCATAGTTTGCTGTGACTAGCACTAAAACATCTGTATCTGGTGAAAAAAACACCAACTGTGCATCATGTGGGTTTCGCTGTGAAGCCAGCACAGCCTGGTGGATCAGCAGTGTGTCTGCTTCTTCGTGGTTGTTTTCTTCAAAGACAAGGTCTTTGTTGCTCCTAGTGAGCCCAGAAGCAGATGTGATGATCAGCTTGGAGGATCCCTTGTTGTACTCCAGAGTTTTGGCAGCAAGATATTCAGTCAGATCACTCTTAGTCTTGTCATGGGAGAGAAACCTGCTCATTGGGATGTGTTTGATGTTGGTGTCATCTCCGACTTGATACTGAATAGAAGCTTTTCCTTGTCTTCGTTTATCTCTAGTTGCACTCTTCAGAGAATCTGCCCTGTATGTGTCAAACACGAGGATGATTTCATCATAATCTCGTGTTAGTTGCATCAGTCTGTCATTGAAGCAGCCACTCAAATCCTTGACTGTCAATACAGTCGCTGTTTTTTTGCTCAGCTTCTGCACAAGCACCATACCATCCACCAGTGCTATCTTCCGACTTGGCTGATCAGTAGATGTGAGGTTTGTGAGTCCTGTATCCATTGCATCTTCGTGGGTAGAACTTCCAACTTGAGGCGGCTGATGGTCTTCATGGGGCATGTCTTCTTTTGTCAGCTTCTCAAGTAGATGGATTAACTTGGACTTGTCATGGCATGGCAGAGTTGTTCCATCAGGAGCGAACAGTGCCCTTGGTGTCAGAGTGAATTCATAGTTTCCTATGGCCTCTTTCTGGTTGATGTCTCGGTTTGACCTGGCAAGTACCATCAGCCTTGCAAACAGGTCCTTGGTCTCCTTCAGATCCACAGTATTGTCTCTGAGTTTCACTGTAATCTTCTTGTTCCCAGACAGGAACATCTTGTTGTTCTCTCTCTTCACAGGGGCCCAGAGGCTGACATCTCCATTGATACGCTCTGACACATAGTCTTCATACAACTTCTGGCCAGTGACATCAGCATTCAAGATCTGTGGTACATACTCATCTGGGATGTAGGCATGCGTGATCACATTGTACAGGTTGTCACCTTCAGTGGTAAAGGGGTTTCCATGGCTGAGTATGGCTGCCTTGATCTTGTCGATTGTATCATGTGCCCTCTTGACTGCACTTGGCCCAAGCTCATGATGCTCTGTGATTCTGTCAGCTTCCATGTCAAACTGACTCTTGAACTCTTTCGACAAACGAGAAAGTTCTGGTGTGACCATGAAAAATCTCTGTCTGGCACTGGCATTGTTGGAGATGCCAATGATCCCAGAGCTAATCTTCATGAGCTTGTTCAGGTGTTCGCATGCATGGTCTGCCCCAACAGACACAAAGGGAATGACACTCTTGGTGACTGATACATTGCCTGCTCGTAGTTCCTCCCATGTCTGAGGGTGATTGGTCCTCAAGTCATGCATGTCTGCGATGTATCTTGGCCAAAGTCGCTTGTACTTGATGCGGTCCATGGCAAAGAACAGGTTGCTCAGTGCTTCTCCAGCTTGTAGATGGAGTTCCAGGTCAGCATTCCGAGTTGCCGCTATGAAGGACAGGATTGTTTCCACACGATGTAGGTAATTCATCATGGCCTTGAACATTGCATTCTGGGATTTCTGTTCCTTCCATTTCTGGAATGCTGTGATGACCTCAGCTGTAGTCAAGGCTTCCAGGAGGGTGCTGTTTGCTTGCTTCATGGATTCAGCCTTCGTGTCTTTCCCTTCAGAGCAGGCAGCTTCTACTCCCTCTGTAGCCTTCAGGCACACATCTTTCAATCGTGAGTTGTCCTTGAAGAACTCTTCCAGAGCCATTTCAGAGAGTGCTACATATGAGTAGATATGGGCATGGAGAGCTCGCTTATAGTGTGTGCATTTCAGGATTTGCCTTATCGTGGCAGGACCATACACATCAGCTTCCACCCAGGCATCATCTATGCCCGAGTTTTCCATGGAGGCACCAAGAGCTCTGAGGGCTGCCATGACGACATGCAACTCACCCAGTCTGGGAACAACCATTTGTTTCAAGTCAGGTCTGGCATCTAGGAGCTTCACCACTTTCTCATAGAGGGCCATGTCAAAGGTAATGACTGTGGGGTGGTCTTCCCCAACTGCCAACTTCCTCAGCTGATTTGCTTGCATGATCACAGTCAGCAGAGTTGACCACTCGTGTGCCACCTCTGGGAGTAGTGGCAAAGCTCCAACCTGTGTCAAGGGAAGGCTTTCAGACAGCAGTGAGTTGTATCCTGCCCAGCCTGGAATGTTGCTGGAAGTTTCTCCTGCTTTCATTCTTGATATAGCAGATGCAAAAACCCATCCTAGCTGTGTCAGCTGATAGGATTCTGAGATCCCCTGGTTGATGGCAAACTGTTGTGACCTCTTGGTAAGCTGCGGTTTTGGCTTGTCACAGTGAAGCATCTCTACATGGTAGGGAGTGACTGATAGACTCTGTGCATCACCTATGATCAGAGGTTCTGCAACAGGTTCTTTAGAAGGATCAACCTTCTGGTACACTGCAGTGATTGTTCCGTGAGTGGTTCCTTTTCCATCAGGAGTGTCCTCTGCAAAGTCTGTGTTATCTACTGCAAAAAACACAAAGGCCCCCTTCTTCAGGAATGGTGGTACATAGAGGCCTTGGTGCGCTTTGATGTTTTCTACAACAGCATTGGCTAAAGCAGTTTCCATGAGAAGGGCACGGCCATGTGAAACAGAGTAGCCATGAGCATTGAGAAGATTCATCAGCTTCTTGTTGCGTGTGTCATGGTGGACAGTCAGTGCTAGTCCCAGAACCTGTGGGTTCTCTCGTGCTTGGGGTGACCTGAATGATGCTGATTCACTGCTCGGCATGTACTTTACCTGTGCACAGGATTTGAACCCATACATGATATTCTGGCTCACCGTCAGTGTTGCTCGGTCAACAATTCTGGTTCTCTTTTCAGTTTCCAGCTTTTTAACAGGCCCAACCATTATCCAATGTATCAAGGTGTGTAGTTCAGCTGGAACATCGCCAGTGTCACTAGATACCTGTATGACATTTCTCTCCTTGGTCTTGGTAAAGGTTGCAATGCTTTTCCTTATTATCTGTGCTGCTTTGTAGATTGTCTTCATGCTGTTCTCCTCCTCCTTGCCAGCTGTCATTGTGGTAGTAACAATGTCCTCTTCACATGCATCTGGAGAGTAGAGGACTGCTGGCTTCTTTCTATTTGGATGAACAGACACCAGGTGTGGCAAATCAGTGAGGATTCTTTCTTTCAGCCATTTTCTGCTGAATGCAGGTACATGAGTTTCAAAGACTTCTGAACCAAGCAAATTGAGATAAGTGGTTTCAATGTCATCCATATGAAGGTACGCTTGGTTTCGTGTTTCCACATCAATAAGGTTGATCAGCTCAAGCAGACTCGACCTTTGTAGAAAGGGTTCTTTGGCAGTTTTGCTAGTGGTAGTTTCTCGAAGAGCGTGGAACACATTTTCTCTCCAGCAAGGTTTGTGGTATTTCACATCAATTGCATGTGCATCACCAGGTGAGATGCAGGTGTTCAGCCTTGTCTTCAGTGCAGTATTATGGGATCTTTCCACAGCATCTTTGAGATCTTTACCAGCATTCTCAGTCCTGATCTGGTACAGTGGTTGGCCATTGTCCTTTTGGCAGAAGAAGCACTCTTCCTTATCCAGTGGACTTGTATGGGATCGTGTGAATGGCAATGAAGAACTAGATGTTGAGGGGTCTGGCACAGCCGTTTCTGTGCGTCCTCTTTTCTGTCCACGCTTTTTGGCAATGTAGTGTCCTGTAGCTAAAGCATGTGCATTGCGGTCTCTTGCACGTTGTATTTCAACCTTATTAGTTGCACTTGAGTGACAGGAGCGATGCCAGACTGCCTTCTCTGTGCACATTGTTGCTGGTGTGCAGTTCTGCAGTCGCCTTTGTACTTGGACATAGTCCCCATCATTCAAACTGGCCCTCTCTTGAACTACCTGAAGAATGAGTCCATAGGACTCTAATCTAGGGTGTTGGACCAGGACTCCTTTCTTTTTATCATCAGACTGGCAGAAAATGCACTGCTTCCAGTTAATGGACTCCTCAGCTTGACATACCCCTTCTTTACCTTGTGACTTGTCACTCATGCTTGGCACCTGCAAAGACATAAAATATTATCAAGCTAGCTAGTGTTGTTGTCTAACTACAAAGGGTAATTTGATGATACATATTAACACATGCTCTCAACATAATAATTATGAATGTAGGCTACATACAGCAGCCTGATATTAGCTAGCTAGTTAGCTAGCTAGTTAACAAGTGTTAGCTAGCTAGTTAGCTAGTTAGCGAGTGTTAGCTAGCTAGTTAGCTAGCTAGTTAGCGAGTGTTAGCTAACTATAAAGTAGGCTAATTTGTAGGGGAAAAAATACTCTTTCAAACAATCATCATTAATGACACTGACACATACTATACAGTAATGTTAGCGACCTGTTAGCAGTAGTCATAAATGTATGTGTTGTTGAAATATAACATTTTGAGGTAAAAATTAAGATAATAGACTACTTACTATACATGTACCAGATGCTCTGTAAAACAATGTTCTTGAGGGGTGACACAGCTGATATAGTATGTTGTGTGTTCCACAACAACTATCCCAGTATATCAGAAGTCTGAGGAGCAAAAGTCATATATGACACACACTATACAATAATATTAGCTAGCTTAGTTAGCTGTAGTCTTAAATGTATAAATATGTTGTTGAAATATATAACATTTTCTGAAGTAAAATGAAGATCATACTTACTATACATGTGTTAGATGCTCTGTAAAACAATGTTCTTAAGGGATGACACTTCTGATATAGCAAGTCTGAGGAAGAGCCATTGGCTCGAAATATCACTGCAAATAAAATCTTTCAACAGGAACTACTTTGTGTGTGGATCACTCTCAGAACCCATTCTAGTAGGTTTGCAATGTGCATGTCCTTGTAATCATTCCCACAATAAATATTAAATGTTTTAATGAGTGATATAAAAAATGTTTATTTTTTGAAGAACAGCTGGAATATGAAATGATAACTTTTCATTATAAAGATATGGCAAAAAAACAACCACACCGGGTCATTTTTTACCTACTAATGCATCGAAGGGTTAATATGGTAAAGTGTAACTAGCACCATTGAATTCCCTGACCCTGAAAATGTGGGTTTAGCAGTTAAAATCAACATTCCAGCTTATTTAGAAGTCGAGATATTACAATTTTAAATTTTACGGCGGCCATTTTTTAAACTTCAGTATGGCCGCCATATAGACATCTGAGCAAATGCAAACATTGATTTTCTGACTCCTTATACAATAACCTTTCCAAAAATGTATAGTTTAGCAAATCCCCAAAAAAATCCCACAAAGGTTAAAATCTAAATATAATGAACCTGACTATATGTACCAAACCAAATTTCCAAAGTGCAACTTTCTACTGCAGATATTATTTTTTCATACAATAAAAATAACTGTATCCCCCTTGCAACAGCATCAGCAAGGCTAAACAACATCAACAAAATGCTACTTTATTAAAATCAAAGAATAGCCTACATTTATAAAGTGCACTCACAAAAGATAGAGATAATATTGTCATCTCATGGTAATCTAATATAACAAGTTACACCTTCACTAACAACAGTGACATACAAAACAGTGACATAGGGCATCATCTAATCAGATGGTCTGCATTTATAACTACTAAATTCATTGGTTACCCACACAGCAGTGCCAGCCTGACACAAAGTTAACACACACAACTATTAGCCATTTACTTATTATTTATTTATTATTTTAACACAGTCTCAGGTTCCTATGCCTCCAGGAAAATCCCATGCTACCAAAGCAGTCTTCCACCTCCTCCTTTTCTAAAACAGAGCCACATACAATGTCATCACCTGGTAATCTCACGCTAACGTTACAGCTTCACCAATAAAAGATATAAAAACAGTGACATAGGGCTCTAGTTTCCCGGCGCGGCGCAGGGTGGCGAACCCCGCGCAGAGCTAGTTTCGAGCAGCGCAACCCGAGGCGCGCTCAGTTTGGTAGTTTGGCAGACTGAGGTGCACTGAGATGGGTGTGGCGGTGCAGCAGGGGGAGGTGTCGACAGTGAGATGGGTGTGGCGGTGCAGCAGGGGGAGGTGTCGACAGATGCAGCTTGGTGCAGTGACAGTTTTGTGCCAAAAGGCATTGCTGAAGGTGCGCTAAAAGCTCACCAGCTGAAACCAGGTCTACTGTCAGCGCAGGCGGAGCGCAGCCGGTGTAAGCCGAAGTTTGGCTGACCGGCGGACAGTGCGCACATGTCACCAAAACCTCACAGGCAGGTTTCCAGAATGTCAGGCACATTAACGATGCAATAAATACCCACAAAACCACTATTCAATGCAACTATCTGCAATCAGCACATAAATGTATCTCTATATCGACTGTCCCGTCACATCTGATGTCAGATCAAAGGGGATTGGCACCGTTTGGCACGTTTGGCACGCGTAATGGAAACCCAACCTGATTTGATTAACACAGCTGCAAACTAATGAGTTCACATCCCTCTCAGCCAACCACAAACAGCCACAGCATCAGATAGGGAGTATATATTCAGCATCTGTCATCTTAGAAAAGTCAAAAGAAAAGAAACAGAGTGAGACTGCGAGAGAGAAAGAGAGAGCGCGCGCGCACGAGAGAAACGCAACATTGATTTACAATTGTGGTGACCTCCTCCCAGGCTACCTTTGCATCATCAGCCCGTGGAGGTCTGCTCGCAGTTCCGTATATTCGGACACTGCGAGCTTGGACCTCCCGGACCAAAACATCAGTTTCCTCCTGGGAGAAGTTTGGCCGTCTGACGCTGCTGCTCTCTTCTGCCATGGCGAATTGAGTAAACTCTCATTACGCCTTCGCGCAGCGCATTTAAGGGCGAGGAGAGGGGCTAATTTGATTGGTGTGATGTGTGTAAAACCCACTCCACGCCTTCTCTCTTCCCTCTTTCCGACTTGCGCAGGTAGGAGGGACGGAGGTGGGAAAGAGGAGTAGCTGCACCAGGCACACGGTGTGCCAAACTTGCGAAATCCGCCTGGCCCCTCCCTGTTGGCCCGGTCTGCCAAACTAGAGCCCATAATGTTAACATTCACTGACTTTTATAACGTTACGTTAGGTCTTCAGTTCAGATTAAACAGACGCACTGCATGTTACAATCATACTTAGCCTACTTTACCTCACTTCACACACACACACACACACACACACACACACACACACACACACACAGTCAAGTCTACTGCCAGCTCACACAAAATAAATAAGTTCATACACAACATACAATTTAACGCGGCCGCTGGTCTCCTCTCCTTTTTGCCGCCTCTAGATTGTTGTTGTTGATGCTGCTGCGTCTGGTCGTGCTTCCTGATAACGTCTGTACATCATATGATGTCTTCTCTAGCGATGTGTTTACTGACTACCGTAATAACTGGTGTTTGAATCTGCATGCATTTTTCCACCATTCAATGTCAAAATCGGGGACATTTTCGGGGACAGCTTTTACCAGGGACAGGTCACCCAAATCGGGGGCTGTCCCCGGAAATTGGGGACGTCTGGTTACCGTACCACAGGGATCTAGTTAAGCTAACGTTAACTTCTGGAGCTTAGCTTCATTAACGTATCTGTAATCGCAGAGATAACAAAGGTTGGCAAACGTTAAATAAATACTGTAGCACCAAACTAACGCAGAGACACTCTTGGTAAAGATGGTAAAAAGGCCGTTATCCTTTTCTCATATTCTGAGCCAAAAACCTTAACTTCAGTGGCACTTTGATGCACCAAAATTTGATCATTATGTCTCAAAAAAATCATCAATTGCCTCCTGCGAAATGCTGTGTACTGTGACACCTGCCATAGCGCTGGTCACTGAATGTTGATATTTTGTCCGAGTGAGTGGAGGGGGGCGTGGCTTAGCCAAAGGTCAATTGTCATTCTGTGATATACTTCTCTGCAAATTCTGATTTAATATTTCTCCACTATGTCTCGTGAAACTCTTTTTAATACTTCTCATGCCATCCCCAGCATGTGAAAACATAGTTCATGCAGTAGTGTAGGGTGTGCACACAAATACAGGACAAATTGTGTCCCGTATTGAATCAGTAAGGGACAGTACATTTTATCTTTTAATATGGGACAATCTCGTATTATATGGGATAGGTGGCAACCCTATCATCTATATGCCTCAGTGTGTTGCTGCCATCAGTCACATTACTTATCCTCAGTTTTATTGCCTTTACTTTTATCCAGACCAGAAAAAAGCCGGCTGCACTTCAGAGCTTTTCCTGGGAAAAAAAATAGCTTGTAACTTTCGTGGACTACCGCCCTACTCAGTCAATAAATTTTGCCCCTGAACAGCTATTTGACTCAGAAAGTAGTGACATTGCCACCACATTATTGAGTATGCAGTTAAATTAGTAATTAGTAGCTAATTGTAGTGACGCTACTGCCCAACACTGGAGGCCGGTGTTCGCTTCCCATAAGACTGTAAAGCCAAAACCTGTTCTTTTTTCCTAAACCCAACCACATGCTTTTGTTGCCTAAACCCAACCACATGTGTGTGTGGGCAAAATATAACCGTGTGTTTGTTGTTAAAGTAAAAAAAAAAAAACGTCAATCCGTGGTTTTGTACCGACGTAATGCATTTATTTTGAAAGACTGTCTGCAAACTGTACATTTCCTGTGAAAACAGAAGAGTATTTTGAAAATAGATAATGCATGTAACAGGCTGAAGTTGACACAGCATCCCAAAACAACCAACACGCCTAGGGTACCTTGCATGTCATATCTCAACGTGGAAAGTCCATGACCAGAGGTTGATATGTGACAAGGTCTGAGTGAGAATGTGTTGAAATATGAGCTCCTGCAGGAGAGCTGCAATGATGATTGTGTAAACCCAGCCTGTGGGCTGGTATTTGAAAGGCTAATCAGAGTTTCATGGTGGTGTTGTATCGGTAACGTGCTGAAGAAAAAAATCCACCTTTTAGCGTACAATGAAATAGAATCTTGCTGGTGCCACTGCTTGTGAATGCTACATAGGGGGACTTAAAGTGATTGTTGTTCAGTAACTCCATACATTGTACTCATTGAAAAGATAATTTGATCATTCAGTACTCAGTGCAGCTCTGTAGAAGTCAGTGTTGTGCACATTCACACTAACACACTAGGAGCTAACCTAAAATTGAGTTTACACAAATTGAAAGTGCCTAGTTCGCATTCATATTTACATATTTCAATTTTGAACGAAGTTCACAGTGAACTGTCAGTTTCTTATGTTTTTTAAATGAGCTGCTCTGAGCTAGTCTTTTTAGAACCTCCTCTGACCCATCCAACTCCAGGCCCCAATCATTGCCACTGCCCACTTCCCAAATTAAATGAATTACTGTAAACTACTAGAGAATCACAATGATTACTTTTAAAAGCCAAAAAAAAAAAAAAAAAAATCTATGGGCACTTGTTTTACCACATAAACAATATATCATATTATGCAGAAGGAGGTGTAGTAAAGATATACTGTTGATGCAAGGGTATGAAAATTTATTTGGACTACGTGACCCAAATTATGGAGCAGTTTAAAAACATAAAATATAAAATACATATGCTTATACATGTACATATGCTATAATTGCCTGCTCTATGGGCCGCACAGTGCAGAGGCAGAGCCAATCATCTGAGTAATTTTACACACAGCAGTCGAACCACTTTTGCCTCATGCGCCACTGAGCAACTTTCACTGAAATGAATGTGGCCCTATCTCCAATGCTGTATCCAGTTCTCTTTATACATCCATGCTCTTCTATTCCAAAAGTGCAGCTTCGGGCTACTGGTAAGCTACACTGTGTCCTCTTTGAGGTGCTGTTTTATATTTCTTTGAACTTGTAGTAGTTGGGAAGAGGAGAGAAAGAAAAAGAACAATCCTTGGGTGCTGTAACAGTAATAGTTTTGTCTGTTGACTATAGCACAACAAAGCAGTACATAAGACCAATAAATACAATTAAAATAGACAAAAAAAGGAGAAATCATTTACTACAGTAGCCGACATATTTATTTTACAGGCACAAATATCAAGGAAAAAATTACCAAATCAACCAAAATTTGCAAGTCTACAAAATTGAGCAGCCAAACTGCTTTGCTTTTGAAAACACTCAGCTTCTCAAAATGCTCTCAGTGTGGCATGATACTGTAAACTGGACAGATAAAACCTTGTGGCCGCTGGGCCGTGGAGCTGTGCCCAGTGGAAATGACCCTACGGGCTCCCTTAAGGTCAAGATGGCTGTAAAGATAACAATAACAGAGACTAATTCATTTCGTATCGTGTCGAGCTTAGCTGATTTCCGAAAGACTGACAGCCCCTTCCGGCCAGTTAAGAGGAATGAGGAGTCAACCGTCAACATCAGTGTAAAACAGTTAATAAAACAGGTTTTTCAGCATTGTGAATCACCGCAACCACAAGTGGTTCTTGAGCATAAAGTCATACATGTGCACACAAAATATTAGATTGATTGGTCCAGTAGTTTGCAAGATGAGCTGCAAACAGATGGATACACACAAACACACACACACACACACACACACACACACGACTGAATGCATGATATCCTCCAGACTTACTTGTGGTGGAAATAGTAAAACAGAGACAGGCAAAGGATGTTAAGTTCGATGTTTATTCAACAAGAAGTTGTTCTCTCAGCTCTCACTGCCACAAAAACCAGCATGGCAAAAACAAACAAACATGTTCCATGTAATAAAAAAAAAACGGGTGTCAAGTTTATGTGTATGTTCGTGTGTGTGTGTGTGTGTGTGTGTGTGCTTCTCCACCCTCACCTTCTGCCATCACTCCAACAAGTGAATGCAAGCTTGCGTATCAGTGTTCATCAGGCCGAGGATTGGAACGTGATGACACTGTCATACAGAAGTGCTTCTGTCAGCTTCACATACATGTCTGTGTATGGCAATGACGTCACTTACTAATCCTTAAAACAGTTTCATCTCAGACCTCCGCAGAAACTCTGCTGCACTTGAGCTTTAGAAATGCTTGGGAAAACTGTGTGGATGCTACCGCACTACTTGATCACTGATAGAGCTAAAAGCTATTTGACTCAGAAAACAGCGATGCTACCACCATGCTACTGAGATATATAGTTAGTAAGAAGAGGAAGAAGATAAGAAGATACACTTTAGGGCTGGACTATTATGGCAAAAATAATAATCACAATTATTTTGATTGATATTGAAATCATGATTAATAAACACGATTATTCATTGATTTCAAAACTCCACCAAAACTCAACTTCAAATATAACTTAAAAGAACAGCTAGAAATAAATTAGTAACAAATAAACAAGTAAAAAAATATATATATAAATAATAGTAAATTAAAATAATAATAGCAATAAAAACAATAAATAAAAATAAATACTAGGGCTGACCCAAAAAATTTGAAGCTTCAAAGCTTCGTTCGATGGCATAGGATTCGATTGTGAAAAAAAATTCGAATATTCTGCCTTTTTTTTTTCCCGTTTTTTTGGGGGGACCATGAACGCAACACCATCTCCAAGGAGAGAATATAGATAAGGAAATAGAAATATAGATATATTATCCTGCTTGAACACAGACAGCTAAATTCTTTCAACAATGTGACTCAAAATAATGATAAAATAGATTTTATTGATGTAAAATAATATGCTGATGGTGACATTTTCCACTGGTCCCCTGTGCACTGAGATGGTGTCAGTGACACATGCTGCTCTGAGTCGCGCATCCGTCTGCTTGCGCTGCAGTGCGTGCCGAGGGTTTTCATTTTTAGTGTTAAATCAAAAGTTAAACACTACTTATCAGCAACCAGAATAGTTTTTTTGTCTGTGAATATTTTTATCTTAATTCTAGGGTTGCAAGAAACTACCTTTTCGCCATAATTTGTAAGTTATTAACTTTTTGGGATTTTTTTTCTCTCGCTTGTGTTGCCTTGGGGGGCAGACACGACAGCGTGGCAAACTTTGCAAACAATTTCCTTAGCTCAACATCCGTCAACTTGAAGCCAAAATGTTTCCAGATGACTGAAGTTGTCCTACAGTGTACCTTTCTTCTCAACCAAAGGCTGTCTTTCTGCCATGCTCTCAATCGCTCGCTCCACATATTGATCCACACACGTCACACGCTTGCTGCTGCTGCACATAACACAGGTGCATTCACGGTGCTTACATACACGCCACGCCGTGCGGCCCATTAATTGTTTTTCTTCGATTATAATGTTTTTATGATCGTGAGAAGCCAAAATCGAAATCATGATTAAAATTCGATTAATCGTCCAGCCCTAATACACTTTATTAATCCCTAAGGGGGAATTCCCTTTTATTTTTCACTCTGTTGTCAAAAACACACAGGCTTGAACTACTCACACATGCACAAACAGGACCTATACATGCATTAAATGGAAAGATGTCAGGGTGAGGGGGCTGCCTTGGATAGGTGCCCCAAGCAGGGGGTTCATTGCCTCAAGGGCACCTTGGCAGTACCCAAGAGCCAAACTGGCACCTCTCCAGCTACCAGTCCAAGCTACATGTTTGATTTGGATGGGGACTTGAAGTGGCAATCCTCCGGTTTCCAACCCAAGTGAGGCTCAGCTACTGCTGCACAGTAACACCACTACTCTCTGAAAAGTACTGTAAAAGTAAGGCCCAGACACTCCAAACCAACTTCAGAGAACTAGCAGCAACGCAAGGCCCCCGGCTGCCTCAGCTGATGTCACTGTGTCTCGACTAAAATGTTGCACACGAACACACTGCAAAGACTGCAGCGAATGGCCAACCAGTATGTAAGTTCTGCGCCTACATGAAAGGAAATAACTCTCCACACCAGTAGACGGTTGTACCCTGTATTCGTCATTCAAAAAGAGAAACAGAAAGACCGTCTTGACACTAGTTAGCCAGTAAACACATTAACAACACAATCCAATGTTAAAAGAACATATTTACTGTGTGCCAGTGAACAATAAGACAAACCACCAGGGCATGTTTCTGTTAAAGAGCTCAATGGCTAAAGAAAAATGATCTGACCTCATGGAAAAAGTTTGTTTTGTTCTCACTCGCTCTTGATTTTAGCTCTGTTTACTTGCCTCATCTCCATTTCTCTTGTCGTGTGTTGAGCTGAACTGACAGGGTGATTTTATTCACCAACGGGCTCTGCCGTTGCTGATTCTACATGCTGAATCAGCCAAAAGCCAAAGGGGGCCAAAAAAGGTGAAGGGTGTGGGACACACACCGACAAAGGTGACAGACGCTGATCGACGGCCCAACGCTGACCGATGGCCAACCGTCGGCTCTGTATGTCAGGGCCTTAAAATGTTATTCAGAAAGGTGTTGCACTGCGGGACAGGTTGTGGTAAACTTTGATATTTACTTACAGGTAAGTTTATTTCTGGGCCCTCAGCACCTCCGTTGCCTGTGAGTCACCATTTGCTTTCCAGTGTCTGTTTTGAAAAATGCTTTATGTTGTGTTCAACGTCTTATGCCTTTCACAGTCAGTCTTGAGCAATCCGAGCTGAGCAGTTTTACCTTGCTTGACTGTGCGTGGCGTTATGGAGGAGGGAGAGCTGACATGGTGGCTACACGGAGGTGCTGATAGTGAAATCCCATTAGCTGCCCTCCCACTGACGCCAAACTGACATCAATAGGAAGAGCCAGAGCAGGTGGGTGGTCTGTCACTCTCTCAGTGCTTACTGGCAGGAACAACCTGCTAGTACACACACACAGCTGGGAGAGTGCTAACACATCACTGCTGTTGTGCCATGCCTGTCACTGATAGTGTTTGTATGTGTGGAGTGGCACTGACGCTGGTGGTGGCGGTGGTGGGGATTTGTGTTTGTGCATGAAGCCCACAATTTAATATGATGGACAATGATACAGTGCGGAAATAAACTTGCTTTTTAGTTTCAGCCAAGACAGAGGTGGAAGGAGACAGATAGAAATAAAAGAGTAACCAAGAAAGAGCCGCAGAAGTGAACAAACCATTAAAAAAGGAGGAAAAGGGGAATGCCAGCTTCTACGTGGCCACCAATTTAAAATGGTTTCTGGTCAGGGGAAGTGGCAGGAGTGGATGCCCAAATTAGAGAGATCCCGGTCGGATCTTAGGAAACCCTGTTATCCTCAGCGTGCCGGCATTCCAGCGAGCAAGCAGCATGGGAGCAGGAGCCACCCGGACAATGTTTGGTTCAGACGAGATGGGAGGGCCCGCTTCGTGGAGGATTTTCTGAACCTCCAAAACCACAAGGCACTTGGGAAGACAGGGGCCGGGAATCTATCGATCACAGCCGGGGCTGTTTGCTGTTTGCTGTCAAACATGCTGCCAGGGAGGTCCCCGTCAACAGTCGAATGTAATAATCACTCACAGAGATGAATACATTCCTTGCCCTCATGAAGTTTTTTGATCTGTGCAGATTCCAAATGAAATGCTGCAGGGCCGGGATTGTTTTCTTTGGAGGAGTGCATTCTTTTAAATAAGGGCGACAGTTTGAATCACACAATAAATTCAACAGGCCCTGTGGAGAGCTTGTCATTATCAGTGTTTCTTGTCCCATATTATAGTGTCACAATAAATAGTTCTGCACAGTATTAAAACTTTTGTTGCACATGAACATATTAGGCCACTGTGTAGAAATAAAAGAGTGTTGCTTATTCTTTGTTAGACCCAGTTTTTCCTGTTAGAGATATGATTGCACAGTTTATCAAAGCGAGTAAGTGGGAGTGAAATATATGTGGTTTAAAGTAAAGCACATGAACATATGGAATTATATTCCTGATATATTTATTTGAGCATTTGAGGAGAGATTCATCCAGAGTGAACTCATCCAGATGGTATGACATTCAAACCAAAGCCAGATCAAAGGAGCTAAAGGGAAGAGAGCAAAAGAGAGAGGACTAACAGGAAGATAGCTACAGCAAAGGAAATAGAGGAAACGTGAAAAATAATGCAAAAAATTATATATTCATTGCCATCAAAACAGCCTTCTTGCTTTCACCCCGTGAGACTACAGACTACCACTGTCAGCTCTGCAAGGCTTTCACTTCAAGGCCCATGTGTATATATGCACGCATACATTAGCCAAATGACAATCACAACTATAAACAGGAGCGGAGAACAAAACCCACAACAACCGCCTCTCATTGTATGCCTGACAGCGAAGGTCAAGCGAGTCAAGATGAAATATGACGCAAGCATAAAGGGACGAGACAGCTCGCCACAGATATTATATATCAGATGAAGTAAACAACTCCCCTTGTAATGAACCAAATCTTCCTCCTCTTGTTTACAGCTGAAGGGCCTTGATAAACCAGTGGAAGGGGATGAGGGCCGGTAATGGCGAGAGGGGGTCGAGGCGGAGTGGTTTGGGAGTGGGGGGGGGGGGCAGTAGAGGGGGCTTATGTTATCTGTTAGGCTTTGCCTGTCCAGTGCATTACGAGTCCTGCATCGCTCATTTCATGGCAAGTGTACTGGAACAGATTATCACCGGCTGGAGAGAGAGAGAGAGCGAGAGAAAGGAGGGGGTCGGGCCTGGTTTTGTAGTCAGAAGATGAGCAGCAGAGTGAGCAGCCTCCAAATCCCTGATTATGCACACCCCTACAATTGCTTCACATTATCCACTGATTTATTTACTTTATTTATTTACTCTGGCATTCAGCAGGTTTCTCTCTCTCGATGCGGTCCATACTCCAAATCATTTCTGCTTTACAGAAAAAAGTTTTCTTTGTCTGAATAAGCAATCTAACTTTTCTACACACACACACACACACACACACTATCAAAACCACTGACACTGATTCATTTACTTGGATTTTGCAGTTGCACTATTGAAGAAGTATTTCACTGCAGGAAAGATGGCCTTTTAATAATACTGGGCTGCCTATGCAGTAGAAAGACGCAAATACTTTTGAAATTGGTGTGACGTGACCAGCAAAAAACAAAGAAGAAAGATGCTTTTGCTGAAGAGGTAGAATACCTACAACTACCAGAATGCACTTGGCTGCATCAGAACAATAAACACTCCCACTGCTGAATGACATCATGTGAACTTCTCCTTTTGAAACGATGGCAACCAGCCGGGAAGAAACAATTACAGTTTAACGGTAAGATAAAACATGTTTCTGAAAACATTCAAGGCGAGAAAAAGGCAACTCAGAAAGAGAATCTTAGTTTATAGTTGATCAACACTGCCTAGTTTTACCATTTGATCTCAGTTTCTCCCATTTTTTTCGGACTCGTTTTCACTGTGCAAGAAACAGTATGGCACCCACTTCCTGTTCACAAATTCTCTCTTTTACAGCTGAACATGACACTAAAATATGTTTCTAAAACATTTTAGGTGAGAAATAGTTTAACTGTTTCACCGGGTCTGTCTCTTGTCTCTTGTCTCACTGCAACCAACGCAGGAACAAAAGAACACGGTGAGCTTTAAAATAAAACATCATGGTTTGGTCAAGAGTTTATGGGACTCTCCAGCTCCTTATATTACCTCTCTAGTGGCAGTGTTGCGTCAAAATGAATCCATCCAGCAGCATATCATACTGCTGCAATTGGTACCATCCAGCCATATCATAAACTGACACTCCCCGTCTCAGTATCATACTTCCATGACAGGTGCCGTCCGGCCAACCGGTGGCATATCATAACACTACAAAAGGTTCCGTCTGGCCGCATTGCAAACTGATGCAGCTTGGCAGCGTATCATACCGACACAAAGGGTGGCTTTTGTCATCAGTGTCTGACACCAAAATCACTGACAAAGTAGGGGTATTTGACGACTTTGAAAAGGAGCGGGCGAGCTTTTTCTGCATGCATTTCTACACCAGCCTTGGAAATTGCTAGCAAAATGGTTTGTGTACAACATATCCATGATAAGACAAAGAGATGGCTGTAAATAGACAATAGGCTGTGTGTTGCAAAATGCAGTTAAAAACCCCAGTTGAGACACATAGTCCAAATGCACTGTTTACATATTTTAGTAATGCTATTAAAACCTGAATAATACCAACACATCCCACATGTCTTTATCAAGAATGCTACATTTGGAAGAGGCCTCATTCAGAATATTTAAATGGGATATGCTGTTTACACGACCTGCTTAAAATTCCAAATATTGTCATATTCGTAATAATGGGAGAATATTACTGTGCATGTAACCGTAGCCATTGTTGTATTGTGACTGTGTCCACATTACCTGTCACTGATTTTCACCAAGACATCCTCCAAGAAAGTCAATTTCATTGAGGCATTATGTCAGAGTGCTAGAGAACATGGTATTGTGTTATGTGTAGTATGTTTTGAGGCTCAAAGGTTTTACAATCAGGAGCCACATGGCCAGCTCAGGAGGAAGCCATTTTGTGGCTTTCCCCTGCATCTGTTGATCCTCGTGGGTACTTCCTGCCTCTGTTCTATGAAAGATGAGATGACCGCAGACCACCAGGGTGAGGAAGGGATGCCTTTTCCCTTGGAGGCAACAACTGGAGTCATCTGGTGGCCTAAACGTGGCCAAGGGGCCTGGAGAGGTAATGCAGTTGTTTGGGGGCAAAAGCAAGGATGACCTCTCACTCTGTGGCCACTCTCATTTAGTGTCAACAGCTGTTCCATTTCTCAGATAACATGTCTCTTGTGTCTTCAGTGCTTGGGTAAACACACAATGCTTAGGTACTAAAAAGAATATCCACTGTTCATGTAATGATACCATAGCAACTAAGCATTGATTAAGTATCACAATCAAGTATTCTCCATGGCTGTGACATAAGAGTTTTAAGTGTTTGGGTTAACCCTTACGGCTCTTTGGTGTGTTGTGATCAAACATTAAAAAACAGAGAACCTACTGTGATCACTTACCTCAACGACAGCCTGTTTTACTGTCTTGTCTCTATAATATATGTTCAGTTAAATAGTTTCCGCAACATTTCCCACTGACAAATTGACTTCTCATTAGACTATTTTCAGTCAGTTAAAGGAATAAAGGCACATTTATTTTCTTTAAACTGAAAGGTGCTCCAATGACAGGTACATCTCTTTTTTTATGGCACTAAAGCTGAACTAGAAGAATTCATAAACGTTCCATGCACAGACAGTGTGGACTGAATCTGAATAAAATTATTTAATATACTGCATTCAACATAAGGCACAATGTATTGTTAGACAGACTGACAGACTGCCAAGAAGATCTTAAAAATGAGTCCTAGCAGCCCAGTCACCAGAAGAAAATGTCAGCATTGTACATTTCTGCAAACTACAAATATGTTACATTTTTATATTTGACACTTATATCAACTAAGGATGGACATTTTAAGTAACTTCCATATTTAAGTACTAACATTAAATTATTCTACAGTACTCGAGTACTCGCAAAAAAAAATAAAAATGTAACATTAGAATAGGAATGTGTCTAAAATGTAATTTGAAATTCATTTAATGAACAACTAGGTTTCAATTAGCCTATTAAACCATACATTGAAAGTTACCATGAGCAGAAAAAGCTATCTCTCAGTCACTGCCATTGGCCACGTTTCCCAGTTAAGAGCGATCTTGAGACTTAAGAGCACAGTTAAGAACGTCTTTGGTAAGAAGGGTCGCTAAGTGTTTCCCAGATGCGTTCTTAATGCCCTTCTTAGGATCGCTCTTACGATCGCTCTTTAAGAAGCTCCTAACAGGAGCTGTCCACTACCGCGGTGCTGAAACTAAATCAATCAATGTCAGGCAAATCGATCACCCACCACTTAATCAGTGCATAAGTCACACAGAGCACTGCTACCTAACGCACTAAGTCCCTGCTGCTCGTGTGTATGTGTGTTCTAATAATTCTAATGAAAAACTAAGATGATAAATATTTATTAATGACCTATTTTCATGATGAAAACAAGACTACAACTAAATAAGAAGTAGTCTTGGTAAGAGAATCATGAGGAAATGTATTATATTTAAACAAAAAAAAAACACACACACCTTGCAGAGGCCGGTGCCGTCTCCCACCACCAGATCTTCTCAAGCCAAGAGCGATCTGGGAAACTCGTTTTTCTGTCACGGGAGGCTTAAGAGCGTTCTCAGGAAGCTCTTAGCGCTAAGAGAGCTAATTTCTTATCTAGGCCTAACCGCCATGTCGATTTTTACTAAACTTGGCAGATATGTAGAACAGGACGCCTCAAGGTGACTGGAGAAATTTAACTCTGATTGGCAACTGGGTGGCGCTATAACAACAGAGAAATGCTTAAAAATGGCTAAAATGCGACCGATCGCTGTGGCTCCCCCTGTGGCCGAATGTTTTGTTTTTTTTCTAATGTTTTGGTATGACTTAGTCATGGTATGGTATGCTGTACATAATCATGGAAACTGTCAGTGTGTCATTCTGTCAGTCAGTCAGTCATTCTGTCTGTCCCACGTTTTTCTACTCACTGACGTGGTCAATCTATGTTAAACTGCACATAGGCATTGAGGACTGGCATAGGTAGAAGGTGACAAAGCTACCAATGATATTTATTTTATAATGTCATATATTGTTTTATTGTTTATTCTTCTGAACAAGTTAATTTGTTTTTTTAATTAATTAATGATTCATATGATTATTTCAACACGTGTACATGTTACTGAAAGCAAATTAGCACATGTTATTATCTTGTTTTTTATCAGCTATGTTGTTTATTTGTATTTTGGTAATAAGCGTGCAATACTTTGACTGTTGAGCTGCAGCAAACAACATGTTTTGCTTGAACTGCTACTGCTGGTGATTTCCTCTGAGCTCTGACAGTGAGGTTGGCAAAATACACCAATTCACTAAACTTAAATACTAATCATCACAAGCAAGTGTACAAAACATTCATGTAAGCGAGAAGCTTATGATTTTTTTAATTCTTATCCACTGTTGACTGTCACCTTTTATTTTACTTTAACATTGTGTCCTCGGAAATGCAACACAAAGACCGTCAGTTTGATTGCATTGTTTTCTATTGGAATGTTCCAACTGGACACAAGTGACACAACCCTACTTCTGACTATGCCTTTCCCTCACTTTGAAAGCTCCACAGTGGACAAAGAACAGCTGATTCATGAAGTTGAAATAAGGAGTTCTCTACACAACACCTCCTCATTTAACTACAGAAACCTAAATAAGGTGTCAGCTGGAGGGAGATCACCACGAAACTACAGGTAAATGACCATCGCTAACAACAACCACATTTTTGGCTAAACTGTATGCCATTTTCAGAAAATATCACACTATAAAATGTGTCTTTTCTGTTTAAAAAGTACAAATGTACAAAGAGAGGAAATACTGGTCCATCTTTTAAGAGATTACGTCTCCAGTACATTGCAGAGCTGATAGGTAGCCTACATGGTTTGTTTACATGACGTAAAAGAAGTGCATATTTGAAAGATTTGTTGTGGACGGAGAGCAAAGCTCACTTGCTGTTAGGACATGGTGTAAAATTCATATGAGGCTTATTTCCCATGAACAGATTAAAATGTGCATACAGTACACCTGGCACACAACAGTGGCAGAGGAGATACACAGTCAGGACACTGGTGTGTGTTTTTGCCATAAAAACAGAAGAGCCAGACAAATGAAGTATTTCAAAAGTAATCCAAAGTATTTAGAATACATTACTTAGTTTGAGTAATCTAATGGAATATGTTCACTCACTGATTGTAAGTTTATTTTGAAAAACAATATACACATTCAACAACCAGTAACTGCACATTTCCTGTGAAAAATGAAGTGTATTTTGAAAAGACATACTGCATGTAAAGAGCGTAAATTGACACTGAACATCCAATACTGCTGCAGAAAGCTACCTAGCGTGTCATATTTAGACGTGTAAGTCCAATGACAAAGTGGAGATATTTGATGAGTTCAGATGAGAACGTATTGGAAAGCAAAGAATCCCAACATCCTGTCATTTGATTTAGTGTTACTATAAACATATCCTTAAACAAAGCTGTAAATGCCCAGTAGTAGCAGTGTTGTAAATGACGCTTATTGCCTCCATAGGCCTGCATCAACCATTGTTCTCTCCTTCTGGCTCCTTTTGTACGAGCACCCACCACAGGGGTGTGCCAGTAGGACAGCTCTCCTCTTTCTTCTCTATTTTCCCCCGATCTGGCCAGAAGACAAGGCTTTTAAAGAAGAAGAAAAGTTCTTATCTGAGGCGGGGAAAAGGTTTTAACCCGAGAAGCCAGAGCAAAGAAACTCAGGGGTTGTTCAGCTTTTTCCCTCTCTCTCTCTCTCTCTCTCTCTGCCTCTCTCTGTTTCTCTCTGCCTCTCCCTTCTCTGTCTTTAGTGCTCCTGAGGGGAACGCACAGTGGGCCGCATATTTGTGTTGCTGTGTGCCCACTTTATACTGTGCTCCCCTGCCGAGCGAGGCTACACAGCATGGAGTGAAAGGCCATGCTGGAATGCCTATAATGCACTGTGGAAACTGTGACTGCTTTTGATTTAAATGGTTTCAGATGCGCCTTTTGGAGGTTCACAGTGAGAAACAGCTGGTTGCTGTGGCTATTGATATGCACAAAAAGAGTGTTGAGGCTGTTAAAGTAGTCCCGTAGGCTGGATTCAGGAAGGACCTTGCCAAAACATGGTTCTTATCCTTATGTAGCATGTTTTCTTATGTTGATAGATGTTTTTAGTAGATTATCATGATACTGATTTGCATTAATTTCTAACACAAGTGCATGTCTACTACCCAACACCCTTAACACGCACACACACACACACATACACACACACACACACACACACACACACATATGTGTATGTATATATATATATATATATATATATATATATATATATATATATATATACATGTATATATAGATAGATATATTACACTGTCAATTACTATGTGAAAATTACGGCTGAGCTTTAAAGTGCAACAAAGAGCATCAGCCTATCTGCTGCTGAATTCCTTTCAAGAAATTTCTTTGAAAAATCTTCTAAAAGACTGTAGATTGCTTTTCATTAAATGGGTTTTTAGCAGATATCCCAGAGGAAAATAAATCACATAATGGTGACTCTGAAACACATATTAGCAGCATTGTACATTTCCAGTGCACTTGGAGGCACAGTTTGATCACAAGAAAAGTTTGTCACTGGGTTTAAACTTTCTTGGCCAACACATATAAGAAGAAAGAGCCTATGAAGTTTTTGTCTTTTGGGGGACTTATGTATTCAGTCAGTGGTAGGCTCCAGTGAAGTTCAATTTCCTTCCGGGTCTTTTGGCTTTGTCCGTGGTTCGACTGACCTGATGTGATCGCTCTGACTTGGAGCATGCTGCCACAGAGAGAACAGCCAACCAGGACAAAGTCCCACCAGATCACCTTTGATGGTTCTCCGTCACACGCTGCTCAGCTCAGGCTTCGGAGCTCAGTCAATTTCAGCTCCCAACTGAGCTGAAATTGACTGAGCATAGAGGAGAGGTCGAGCTTATTATCACCTACTGAGCGTCTTCCAAGATGTTTTTTTAATGCTCATATGATATCGTAGCACAAAGAAGAAATACAGCACTATGATGTTATATTTGTCTTCAGATAAAAGACTGTATGTATGAGCACTCACTTTCAAGGATAAAGAAAAGACATTTGTTGTCCATGTTTTGTGTGATTTTAACTCACTATTCTGTAAGTCCTCAGATATAGTGTAAAAAGTAAAACACATGTATAAGGTTTTTCTAAAGATACATGGGCTTAATTGTTACATTTTGAAAATGATTTTACTTTGAAATAGAAAATACAACAAACTGTGGGGGTATTTATAGATTCAAAAGGCATTTGACACTATTATTGCTATATCTATGATAATAGATTTACATAGACAGCTTAATTCCCTTTTCATTCGGAATGAAAGTTCATTCCTATTAAAAGTGATCTTGGAAACAACTAATTCGGAATGAAAATGGCCAATGCAATTGAAAATTCAGTCCGATGTAAGGGGCTAGAATATTCCATTTCTAATTCCAAATGAAAGAATTTCTCGCACTTGTATACACTCATTCCTCTTTAAGTTCATTCCAGTCTTTCTGTTCACGCTCGTTTCCTTGCCCTTCTGGTGCGATGACGTATATAGCGCGCATAGCAACGGGCTGAGATAGAGCAGTCGGACTCGTTGCACTCACCGGTTTCCATTCGCCACAGCACGGTCTTCTATCTCTCTTCTTCGACCTTCTACCTCTCTTCTCCTCCTCAACAGACGAAGCATTAGCAGAACAAGGTTGTTGTCGTACTGCTGCTTCAAGAATATAAGCAAAACAGCCCAAAAAAGGCACTAAGAACGGCGTCGTTAAGCATCTTGTTATCCGTAATGAGGACTACAATGTTTTCTTCCTGTAAACGTAAACACGTAACATCCGCCCCACCCTGCCCCGCCCCCTATCCAATCAGAAACCTTCCCTGCCCTAAACCTTGTGCGGACCAGAATAAAGGCAATTAAAAGGCGCTTAAACTGATCTCCCGTGTAAATCCTCATTCGGAATGAATATTTCTCATGTAAACTACGTGGAAAGACTTTAATTCCGAATGATTTCATTCAGATTTATTTCATTCTGAATGAGAAGCCATCATGTAACCGCACCCAGTATGTGCAAGTAAACAGTGATAAGTCTGACTTGCTCAGGGTCACTTGGGGTTCCACAGGGTTCAGTGCTGGGTCCAAAGTTGATTATATTGTACATTAATGATATTTTCAAATTGTCCAAAATGATAAAGTTTGTTATGTTTGTAGATGATACAAATTTATTTTGTTCTGGTAAAGATTTTGAGCAGCTTCTGGAGACAGTGGAAACAGAATTGAAAACTTTAAAATTGTTTGATATGAACAAGTTGTTGATTAATTTAAATACAAACTAAATTCATAATGTTTGGATATCAAAATATAAATAATCCAGTACAAATTATGATAATGTCGAAGTAGGAATGGTTTATGAAAATGAATTTTTGGGCATTAGACCACAAACTATGCTGGAAACCACATATAAACCACCTACAGACACAAATATCAAAGTCTATTACACATTGCACAAAACAAAAGACATCCTCAATCTAAATTCATTATATATATTGTATCATTCTTTTACAGTTCCATACACTACCTACAGTGTGGAGAGTTTGGGAAAATACATACATACAAAACAATCACAAACCAAATGTTGTACTGCAGAGGAGATAAGAATAGTAAACAGAGCTTATTATCATAAACAGACCAACAAATAATACATGGGCCAGACGTGGTCGTCGAAGAGGCTGGCCCGGGGGGTCTGGCACTGTGTAGTTCCTAGAGCACCTCCTCTTTTTGCATTCTTGGTATGGGATGGAAATAAAGTAGCGTTGGTTGGCACATGGCGACTTAATCTCAGTCTAGAGATTTTGTTTTTATTCAGTGAATGCAATGTGATTCCGTAGATAAGACCCTGTTGTGTGTGTGTAAAAAATTTTGTTTTGGGATTACATACATTCTTTTTTCTTTCATTTTCATTCAAAAGTACAGGTCATTGGGTAAAAAAAGGCTAGGTGCGTGAAATAAGCTAAGACTTCAGCCTACACCTTTTCCATTTGTTTGTCACTGCTTTAAAAGTTATGACTTATTACTGTTATTTATTTATTGTTATTATTTTTCTTGTGTGTATTTGAGTTGTGTAAGTTTGAAAATGACCGAAATAAAACTGTACTGAAATAAAATGCAGTATGAATGAACTTCTTCTTTCTTTAGCCTGGCATTGTGTTAGTTACTTTTAGCTTTGGTTTTGTGCCCAAACTGCTCAGTGACGAGGAACATATCCATCCCTCAAACGTCATTTTCATTTGACAAGGAAGCCAGTGATGGATAGCAGCATTCACATATTTCACATTCTTTAGAGAAATATGTCCAATATATGGATGTAATGGACATATACAGAACAACTGTGTCAATTTCATCAACAATTATCTCAGCTTTTTCTTAGGAACATAGCTAGCCAGCAAGCTGTGTTGAAAGATGACATCCCATTCTTAATCCTGTCTACTTACTGTAACTGATAAACCAAAAGCCTCCATCAATATGGATAACATAATGCCTATTTGAAAGAGAACAAATCTGAGATATTGGTGGTGTTTTGGAGGTCTGGATCCTCTGGTCTGTTGTAGCTGAAGTAATACAGGAGAAAATATTTCATTGTAACACTGGAACATGTGACGTGTTTCCAGAACCACAAACAAACTAAACCAAACAATCCCGTAGATTCTGTTTTCATTTTTAGTCTCCTCGGACTCATTTAAACTGCTTTTCTTTCTTTTTTTGTCTGGCACACAAAAGTAATTGACTTCATGAAGAGGAACTATTGTTATGTTCCACATGCTGTGAGAGAGTGTTAGTGCTAAGCGCACATGTACCCACAGACACACACACAAACCTCCCTTGCCTCTACCTGCAGACAGTGTGGAGAAGAGATAAGGCTGCATCAAATGCACAACGCAGTATTGATTTCCATGCCAACCAATCTCACCCAATCAAAAAAGGTCACGCTGTGTAGAAATCAAAAAGAGGCCTCTTTGTTTCAGAATTGCATGCTGGGTAGCCTTCAGGCAGACAGATTCAGTGAGTGAGACAGTTTGAAGCGTAACGTTTTTCATCTGTGGCTAACCACCTCATGCAGCAGGCAAAATTGGAAAACAATATTGATATCTGACCAATGTAATGGCTCAGATACCAGTGTGAGAAAAGGCAATTTTTTTGTGTCCTCTTTCTTTGCAGAAATGTAGTTTGGGCTCACTGTCATGCATGGCAGAAGTACACCCATTACACACTGGTGTTAGTGTGAATCTTCATTTGGCAGTTCCATGCCATGCCTTCCAGACTCAATCTGTAGCCTTTGTCCGGCTCTGCGGCTCGGTGAGACATGAAAAACAAGGCAACAATTCAAATCTATGGGGCTGGTGGGCGGATTTCACAGCCTTCCTATGGCTCGGTGTGATGACGGTCAAGATGGGGGCTTTGGAAGGCGTTTTTGATGTGTTTGTGTTGTTCCGTGCTGGGTCCAGGTCACCCCTACATGCATTAATGAGCTGATGTGGTGTTTGATGTTGGCCTTCAAATCTCCTTTGGTGCTCTGGCCCTGGTGTCCACCCCTCTATCCTCCCTCTTTCTCACACACAAATGCACTCTTTACACACACAGTCAGCATCACACGCACAGGCAGATACTCACTCATTTACATTGCCAGTAGGAAGCGCGCCACTTCGCTCTCCTGCAGCTCTCTGCTGATGATGAAATGAGGAAGGATGTTCACCTGTGTTTGTTTTTTATGTTTGTATGAAAGGGGGAGAGATGGAGACAGAATATATGACTAGTATGTATGTTGACAGGATGACACTGATACAAACAGCGAGAACAGCAAATGAGATGCCATGAAACCTTCTCCCGAGAAAATCTGCTGGTCTATAGTCTCCCCATGATTAATTCTTTCTTTTGCAGTGTGTTTTTTCCCACTCATTCGCCAAGCCTCGCCCCCCCCCCCCCCCCCCCCCCCCCCCCCCC
>NC_065510.1:43164114-43206727 GCF_006386435.1 Epinephelus moara
CCCCCCCCCCCCCTCGCCCCCCCACAACCAAAAAAACATTTTTGTTCAGGCAGCCAGCACGGCCTTCCAAATGCACAATTGCTTTCCTCTGTGAGCTCTCCTGTTTCCCGGTATGCTAATTTCTTGTGATGATCAGAGGGACACAGGGATAAGAGTGCTGCGCTTTAAGCACTTTGTAGTTTTTATATTGTTGCCATAGTAACATGAAACTCAAGGCCAAATCAATGTGGCTTCTCTCATTTGCATGGAGAAATAGAAACCTTAAACAGAAACAGAAGGTAAAGAGAGAGGGAAGAGTAAAAAAAAAGAGGCAGAGAGAGAGGGAAAACAAATGCCATCACCCTTCCTTCAAGCTACAAGCTAGTTTAACAAGAACAGCTACTGTTTATGCATGGCACACACTTCCTCTACAACAGGCCAATCACTTATTAAAGTGCACTTGCAAGAAAACTACCTAACGCTTTCTCCTATCTGAGAGCTTTTAGCTCTACAACACCCCCATGTAGCTCCAGTTCTGCACTGTTCACTTGATATGCACCCTGCATGCTGTTCCCTCCACTTTGAATTTGTTCACAGGGCTACAGAGCTATGATTACCCTGCCCCTCACAAACCCTCTCTGAACTGTGTGCTGCCGACTGCAGGAGCCACGGCGCTACAGCCCGAATGCCGTCCAAGCCGTTCCAACCAACCGCAGCCCTGAACCCATTCTGATTCAGCTTGTGAATGTTTAATTAGTTGTTAATTAGCTCGGTTCCTCCGTACGCCACTCGCTCTATCTCATCATTTATCAGGTTCCCAGACTGGGCAGCTGTTAATGAATGGTGTAATTTATTCAGCCCAATCTGTTTGTCCTCAGAGTGCAGTGCTGCGTAAAGACTAAATGTGTGCACATGCATGGAATGATTAGGAAACATCTCACTGTGCTCTCAGAGTAGTCAAAGTGTCTGCAGGTAGCACAGACCTGACCCTCTTTCCCTGGGTATTAACACCATACCCAAATTACCATTCATACAGACAGATTGGAGGTGGCACCAAATACACACCTTCTGTCAGCAGTCTCCTCCCATTCATCTATCACTACACCCAGCTGACTCCAGGGAATGTTAGTTACACAAAACAGTTTGACTGCGCCTGCACTGGCTTTATAATTCATCTGCAACAGTTGAGATTAGTGACAGAAGGAGGTTGATGTCAGATCAGCGTTTGGAGAACTCCCACCCATGAAGAGAGCAGGAGGGAGGAGACAGATATGAAAAGAGGAAATGAGATCAGGAGGTTCTGGGTGGTATTTGTAGCAGAACTCAATTGGATCTCATTATCTCCATGCATGGTCAAGAAGTCATGCTTTCTGTTGATTCTGGCATCTGATATAAAAGGAAAAGCAAGAAACTCATTCAAATTTAGAATCCACGGCATAATCTTGCAGATATTAAAAAAAAGAGTCCAGTGACCTAACATTAGCAGGAATCACATACTGTATATCCATCCCTCAGGTTACAGCCAAGGGTTAAGTCAGTTCAAAGAGGAAAACTAAAGCAGGTTTGGCTGCATCCCAAGGAAATGTGGTGTTTGTAAGGCTGGCATGTAATTTCCTCCAAACAGCCCTCTGATTCCACTTAGCACTCGCCATGATCTTTATTGGCCTACATAATGTATGGCAGCCATTAGTCACTTCACATAGGTTGTTTGTCATCTTGCAGCAACATGCAGCGTTCAAATAAACACAAGTGTGTTTTCGAACAAAGAGAGGGGACACAAGACTGGAATTCTTGCGGCAATAACAGAATTCCAGTAATCCCAAAAGGGAATCTCTGGGAATTTTGTAGAGACAGACTCCAAAATTTGTGGTGAAAAGGGTTTGGGAATGGAATTCAGGGATGAAAGCCAGACCCCCTCGCCATTCTTCACACAAGGGGCCAAATTACGGATGACGTCGTCATTGTTATCCACGGCCAAACAGATTAGCCTTAAATGAGGCTCTGGCTCGGTGACTGCGGAATCCTCTCATCAGGCCCAAGTCCACGTGGTAGTCTGGTGTGATATCTCTCAGGCAGGAGCTGAGTAAACACAGAGTAAACACTGATGTCATCTATGTGAAGTGATCAAGTGTGACATCAGTAGGAAATGTTTAAGAGCAGTGCCTAGTTTTAGGGTGGTCACTGTGTTTAGTCTTGACATTGTAACTTTAAAGGAAAGAGCTTCAAGTTAATGAAATACATTTGCAATTTGACTTATTAATGTAACTCATCGCAGTTTTCTTGTGGTAAAAGTGGTGAAAACATAAACAACGGCAGACCATCTTGCAATAGGATCACTCTATGGATGTATAAAGAGACTTGGATACAGCGTTGGCAGCAGGGCCCAGGCACGTGCACAGATAGACCCTGGCCTTTTGCCCACTGCCTAGATAAGTGCCCCTTTTTGCAATTTCTTTCAGTATTTTTATATTGTAGTTTTTAAAGTTGGCCTGTGGCATCAATTCTCAGTTAAATGTGTGCTGTTTGCCCAACAACTGCATTTGAGTTAAGTACCTTATGACATCACAGCTAGTTTTTAAGACAATCTTAGTCCAGTACTTACATGAGTGTAACGTGATGTGGCAGCGCAATCACCAGAGGAAAACATTGGCATTGTGTATTTCTGCAAAACATGGATACATTACACTGTACATTTAATACGTATCATACCAATGTTTCTAGCAGGACCTAGTTCAAATTAAATGTCTATGAGTTGACTTTGTCAGTGACAGGTGGAGGGCATGGTGGATTGTGTGATACTGGCTCCCAAGCTGCAGACCTGGCTGCATTTCCAGCAGCGACTATGCCACCACAGTGGGTGTTTTGTTTTTTTAGAGAGAGCCAGCACTGCATTTCCCGCTGCAATTGTGCTACCAAAAGTGGGTGTTTTTTTAGAGAACCAACACTGCATATCCTGCGGCAACTGTGCCATCAGAAGTGGATATTTAAAGCTAAAACATGATCTTTTCTTAACCATGAAGCGTTGCTGAAATTAAAGAAATGTCTGAACATATCCACTAAATTATAACATACAATTGTTGCATATCCGTGGTTTACAGAAATGTACACTACAATGACATTTATTATGGTGATAGGGTTGGATGTGGATGTCGTCTGCACATTCACTGAGAATGGATTAAAGAAGGAGACATCTTGTGTGCATATCCAGCAGTTAAACTCTTAAAATAAAATAAAAATTTGCAAATTGATAGATTTTGTATTTTTCATTGAGGGAGGAATGGAGTGTAATTTTAAAAACCTAAGAAGTAGTTCACTGGACTTTTTTTGTGGAATCAGAATCAAAATACAAAATATTATCTTTGTCAAAATTTTGGTAAGTTTTGCTTTTAGGTTTTTGGCTATATTGCAAAAACAAGTTGTAAAAAAAAAAAAAAAAAAATGAAGCAGAACTCTCCTTTAAATCAAGCATACCAAGAAGGGGAAGGGTTGTTGCAGGTGTCCTCCTTTAAGAGAAAAGGCAGGTGTGCAAGCAAGCACTCACACACACTAAGACACACACACCCCTCAGTTACAGCTTAATTGACACTTCACCCCTGGACACTGACCAGGTGTTGCCTTCATGCTTTTCACATACCTGTCTCCTCTCAGCCACCTGACTGTGGAGAATAAAGGCCCTGATTAATTTAGGCTGTAGCTTCCCTTTTCAAACCCGTCCACTGCTCGCTTTGATCTGTTTGCACTGCATTTGATCTTTAGTGAGGCTGTTAACAGCACCGCTGAATTAGACCATTGGCCCCAGACGAAGTCCGTCCTAATTACGTCCCCTCTACTTAACAAAAGGCCCGGGGCCTCAGGCCTACACACATTCTTCAACACACACATACACACACCTTCATGTTCATAAACTCAGAGACTGCAAGACTTTCAAGTGTGTAAAAATATGGAGTATGGCCAAATGAAAACACATCTGATGTTGTGGTCATGCATCTTCAATTGTCTGTATATTATGATGTCCATTGGATACTTTATTTAAGGTTAGTTAGATCATTTTCATATTAATGATTGTTGGTGTGCAACTTGATTTCTGTGTGATTGCTTACCATTTTATTGCATTGTTGATCATTCTACACTAACTTGTACAGTTGAAACAGGGAGCATCACACTGTATATTAAGTCCATATCATTAGTATCAGACACACTGTGTTTGCAGAGATGTGTTTTTAGTGTTTTAAACAATTATGTCAGGCTCTTTCTTCTGTAGCTGAGATAATATATAATTCATGTAAATGCACGTATACCACATCACACTATTACTCCAATGAAATGTAAATTCCCTCTGAGCTGTCCGTAATGAAGCCATTTGGGAATTTCTATATTGGAAATCTTACCAGTTCACCCCGAGGTGTAATGGCTCATTTACGCTCAAGGTTATGCATGTATACAAACACGGATGTAGCCTTCGATGTAGCCTTTGCGTTTATTCTGTGCAAATGTGTACCCATTTTCTGAAAGCTTACAGATATGGAGAAAACGGAGCAGTACCACCAGAGATCCTGGGGGCAGTATAGCGTCCAATCAAGATAGAACCATTGGAGACAGCAAAGACATTTTAGAAATGGCAGAACGGAACAATTTAGTAACATAGTGAAAATAATTCTCCATCCACATATCATGATGTTTGTAATGGCCTCACAGACCACTGCCATCTACAACACTGCCTCCGTTAAAGGAGCAGTCCGTAGGATTTAGTTGCATCTAGCAGTGAAGACTGCAGATTGCAAACAGCTCAAACTTTTACCATGTACCAGAATTTCTTCAGTGTCCAGTGTTTAGGAGGTTTTTACCAGAAGACAAATTATCCACAGAAGTCTCTTCCTCTGCAAAACAAACAGACCAGGTGATTTATACCGGTCAAAACACTGCGACTCTGTGCAGATTGGCCACTAGCCCAGGACCTGCAAAAGTGTGCTCATCTTTTTTCTCCGATAACTTAAGATCCAGACATTTAGGTTTCCATCAGGAGCTGAATTATGCGCAGAATTTTCTTCCTCTCCAAAACAAGCAGACCAGGTGGAGAATCCACACTAAATGTACGTATGCCAAAACTTATTCTGATTTACAAAACTCTGCATATGCCAGCCAGTATTGTATGCAATTTCCTTTTATAAATCCCAAATCAACTTGGCAGCCTCATATCCACCCTCTACATGCCCACATTCAACCATATATGGTCAATGCAAAGCACCTCATTAATGCTGATGCTTAGACATGGGCTGGCTAATCAGTGTACTTAATGGTAAATCATGGCGACCACTGAGAGGAAAACCAAGAAAAGGAATAATACTGATGCAGAAATCCAGATTCTTGTGGGTGAGGTGGAGGGCACACAGCCTGTTGGCTGGTGGGCAGTGGGGTCACAAACTAAAGAAAAGGCAGTGGGTGGGGACATGGTGCTGCTGCTTTTAATGCAGTGAGTTTATCAAATTAGACACTACCTGACTTTTTTTGTTTTGTTTTGAAAAGGTCACATCTAACCATCTGTGTCGCCAATTTACCCTGTCGCCCCATGGATCAGAGGCCCCTATATATATGTAAATTTCCTTATAAAGTTTTTCTTTAGAAATCCCAATTTATACTTAGAAAGTGACATACAGACATTTCAGGCCTCAATTTGTGCATATGCAATGGTTATAAATAAGGTCCCTGGTGATTTAAACCAGTCAAAACAATCAGTTAAGCAGTTCAACACTGCTAATCATAGAGGGGCTGCTAACTACGGTGGTCAATGGAAAATGTGAATGGCCCTATCTAGAGCCAGTGCTTGGTTTGTCCGTTCTAGGCTACTGTAGAAGCATGGCAGTGCAACATGCAAACTCCATGTAGGAGGACCCACTCCCTATTTAGATATAAACAGTTTATTCTAAGGTAACAAAAACACAACAATTCTTATTTTCAGGTGATTATACATGAAAGAAAACATACTTTTTATGTTACATTCCATTTCTCTCAATGTATGCCCCTAAATCCTACATACTGGACCTTTAAAAGGTACATTATTATGACTTTCTCCACCATCGCCATGTTTGTTGTCAGAAACTTTTGACCCTGCCCTCTAGTGCCATCTATTGTATGTATCTATACCAACATAGATGACTTGTGGAAATATGTGGACAGTGAGTGTCACAGTGTTTGAAATTAATATACCCTTTTTGCACGCAAAGCTAATATAAATATGCTTTAATTATATCTCTCTGTAGGCTGATGCAAACAGAGGGATAAGGAAATGCAGTGTGTCTTTCAGATACATTATCTGAAAATTGAAACTCAATGAAATACCAATAACTGGAATCAGTTTTATGATCTACTCATATACACATTCCTGTGCCTCATTAAAACATATCAGCTCTCATTATTTTCAACACAATACATACAGATCAGATTTCCTTCCTAAGATGAAATCAGTGTTTGTGTTAAAGCAGCTACAAGGAGTTTTTAACTAGTTATGAAAGAGTCTTACTTTAATACTGACGGCTGACATGGGCCTACATAAGCAAACAAGACCATCAGCAAGAAGACAGGCTATTTCTGTATGGTTATTCTTGAAGGGATAGTCCAGATTTTTTTAAGTGGGGTTATATGGGGGACTTGCCTTTAGTCAGTATATTACATACAGTAGATGTCAGTCTGCGCAGGCAAGAGCCCAACATGGAAGTTAAGCAATGTACTGCTGTGCTGTGGGGGAGTCAGCAAAAAAATGAATTTTAGATACCTAAAAAAAGTCCCACCTTAAAAAATCAATAGCAGTTTAAGTGTACACTATATTGAGAGTATTTTCACAACTTAAATTTTCCGTCAGACTGCCTGATTGGAAAGCCGTTAAAGGCCTCAGTTCTCCATCTATGCTCTCATCAAAGCCACCAGACTCCATTGACAATAACAATAATTTAAGCTCACTAAACACGTGTGCTGCTGGTCTACTGCTGTTTGGATCAGTTAATTAGTTTGTGTTATCATGTGACTTTGGTGAATCCAATCAAACCATGTAAATGCCAAATAACACAAACAAAATTATTGATCGAAGCAGTGGTAGACCAGCAGCTCCTGTGTTCATCAGTGTTAAATCACTGTTTTTCTCAATAGAGTCTGGCTTTAAAGAGGGCAATATTTTGGCTTCATTTTCCAGTTAGAAAATGAAGCCAAAATATATATACAATCTGACATAAATGTAAAGCTGTGAAAATATTCTGAATATCGCGTACACCTAAACTGATATGGATTTTTTTGGGTGGCACTGTTTTGCGATGGCTAAAATATGTTTTGTTGCTGAACCCCATCCAAAAGGTACATTGCTTAGCTTCCATGTCCAGCCTGTTCCCTCCAAACAGGGAACGTATTGACTGACATCTACTGAATGTACCAGGACCCACAGGAAAGGTTTGGCAGAGTCATACGTTAGTCTGTTAAATTCTTCAAACAGCTGTATTTAAAAAAAAAAAGTATTGAAACCAGTTGCGTCTTTCTTTCACTTACTTCGCTTATGAGACAAATTCACTCGCCAGCCATATCAAGGTCTTACTCATAGGACACTATCACTTTTGTCCACAGGGGCCACCGAAATCGACACAAATAAAGGTTCGTGGTAGTTGCTTTTAAGACACAGTTATAGTGTCAGTTTAGAATAGCTGGTGCTTTGGTCCAGCTATAATAAGCAGGCATGGCCTTTTAGTTGAAACCTACACATGTGAATCATAAATCTTGCTCACAGATCATAGGCATGCTCTGAAGGCTTTTACATCTAATCTGATTTTCTTTTTTAAACATGGCCTTTGATGACTCTGCAAAGTAAAGTTATCTTAACCCTAGATCCGGTGTACTGCAGGTGTTCAGTAGACAGTGGACAGAAACACAGTTGTCTCAGCAACTTCATAATGTGATACAAGTTAATGTTGTGTTTACAGCATGTTTTACTGCACCAAAGAGTTAAAAAAAATGAATCAGTGCAGCTTTAAGGGGTATTTAGGATTAACAAGATGACAGCCCATTCTCATCAAATACCACAGCTTTGTAAATTATTTCGATGTCAGATACTGATGTACAGAGGCATCTCTTGTGGTATGATATGCACCGGACGGCGGCTATTTCTGACCCTGCTGGCAACTACAGTAGTATAGGGTGTGTGGGAGGGGAGATGGATGGGTCAAACAAACACCTGACTCTCACCCCGGAGCCCGCTATTCATTTCCCAGTAGAGTTATTTTAATAACAATGTAGTGTGGTAGTATGTGTAGTAGGGGTGTCCCCGACTAAGAATTTTCATAGTCGAATCTGATTTGGCAGATTTTTCCTTTAGCCGACTAATCGTTGAATCATGTTGTTTTCCCCTCATTGATTGATGAGCTCATTTGCGTCAGTTTCCGCTCCAGAGAAAAGAGCTAAAACACCCAAATAAACAAATTTAATTCTTCAGTTGGCATAATAAGATAATAATAATAAAAGTAAAAGCAAAACAGTTTTCCTTCTTTCTGACTTCAAGTTACTTCATTAATCAACTCAGGTTCATACAAGTTCATCCACACGGACCATGCGTCACCGCTCTCAATCGTCGGACAAAAAGTAGCCAAATAAAAAACAATCAGCTGTGAAATTCGTTTCAAGACACTTCAGGTAAACGAATAATGTTTATGTTTATGTGCTCCGCCACCGTAAATCATCACCACGATTCCTGAGCCAGCTCTTGGACCTCGAAATGCTATACGGACCCACCAGCGACTTGTAGAGCGATTTTAAGGTAAGTGTTGCTTAGACAGGTACTGAATAAGCTATGAACATTTTAGGCCGACATTCTTTGCAAAAAGTTATTTTCATTTGTTTTGTTTTTAATGTCATGCTCTTGAAAAATGTATACAAATAGGCTATATTTATTTATCCGAATAAAAGAGAGTAGCTTGATTATCTTGTTTCAAGTGTTTTTCCCAGGATAACCAGACATCACACAATACTGACAAAATTACACTTCAAGCTGGTGTTGATTTCTTGTAGGGATGTGTTAATTTGCTGAACTGCTGATTGAAAAATGTTTAATTTACGTTGGCTGCAGACTGAATTATTTGGAGCTGTATAAAACAGAGCTTTAGGCTATTAAGATTCAAATAATTTGAAGACAATGCATACAAACTGCTGTAGGCTATATGTTATCCGTATCATTTGTTAAAATAAATGTTAAATAGCTCTACATTCCGACAGCCATCACTGATTTAGAGTTTATCCATTACACACAAAACATCTCTGGTTTCCGGTTCCCACTTCATTCAAAACCCCACAAATGAATCTTCTGTTAGTTTGGTGACCACTACGCTATCAGTGATAGTTTTCAGAATGTATTATGATACAACACCTTACCGTCTGGGTTTGATGTTGACTCCGGTGGAGGCATGTTGCTCGCTGTCTCCGTCAGGAATAATTCCTGACAGAGAGGTCTCCCCAATTATGCAAGTGATGCGCTCGTCTACAGCAGATAGTTGTGACTGTGAGCCACCTCCTCCTGTGGCTGCTGTATTTTTGTGTGTGCTTATGCGTTTCTTTGCCTCCAGTTTCATATCAAACCATTTACGCTTCACCTCTGACATGGTTCTTTGTACTACGGAGACAACATTAACAGCATCTGTTACCTCCCTCCAGGCCTTCGCTTTGCCTGTCCCTGTCACACCACTACTAACTGAAGAAAATAAAATGTTTTTTCTTAAGTCCACTTCACCCAAAATTATTTCGATCTCCGCTTCGGAAAAATTCTTTTTTCTTTCTCTCTCTTTCTTTCTTTGCGCCATGACTGACAGGTCGACTGGATGCACCTACACCTCCTTATATGGTGGTCCTTGGCTATTCATGGGCGGGGATTTATGCTAATTGTTGATTACCGGGAGCGCGCTGTCACTTTACGATGGATTGACATTCATGATCATACACACCTGTTTACGATCAAATCTGAGTTTCCCGCGGCATTCCTGAATCCGGAGTAGGTTTTTAGTAGCATAGGCTTTTATGTGCAAATCTACACACGGATTTACTCACTTTTCATGAATGAGACCTAATGCATGTAACAAGCGTCAATTGAGATGCCGTCCATGAAAGACAGAGTACCTAGCGTGTCATATTTAGAAGTTCAGATCCACCAACAAAGTATTTGATGGTGGGAAAAGAACGGGTTGGAAGTGACATAAAAAAAATATATCAGATTATGTTAAGGAACTATTATCTGCAAAACTGCAAAATTTGGGGTCACACAAAATCTAAATGACTTCAACACAGTTATTGAGATTTCTTTTAAGACCACCTCATACAATAATAACCTTTTAGAGATTGAATATCATTGCAATAAATATATAGAGAGTGAGTACTTCATTTATTATGAGTATTGCATGTACCATGTGTTTAAGGTAGCTCTGTAATCAGTCCAAATAATGCACATTCTTCCCTTACTGTTGTTTAGTTTACGGGAGAAAAACTGTAAGTCTTTTTTTTTTTCACTTTTAGAAGCTGGTAAGTTTCCTGCTGTTGTACGATGCTGAAGACATGCTGCTGTACAGGTATGAAGAACAGACTCACTGTTGCACATATTGTTCCTGTCAGTTCTGCTTGTGTTTCATGTTGCCAGAGCCAAATATGCCTGAGAGCTCTTTGTGTGGCTAGTGAGGAATGTACTGTATGGCCATATGGATATGATAGATATATAGTACATACTGCGAACAATGAGTGCATAGACTCATGCACAAAGACATCAGTACACACACACACATACACACACTGAGGTAGCATTTTGGAACGCAGAATGTGCAGGTTTATACCCCTTATGATGACAGACTTATTTGATTAAGGCTTTTAAGTTCAGAGCCAAGAGTTGATGTTAATGGATGGTGGTGATGGAAGGTGAGTGCTCCCCTCTTTAAAGGAAAATCTTTTCTTTTTTTAGCTTCAGTTATGACAAGACTACATACTAACAGTAGATCTGATATTAAAACAGTCCAGGAGGGCAGATGACATGTGTGGTCAAACAACAAGACAGTTTTTCCTCAGGCCAGTTTTAGCAAATAGGTTTTATTACCTTTAGACACGAATGCCTCAAGCACAAGCAGCATACTTGTTCCAACATGACATCATAAAACATGACAACTTAAAAATACAATCAAATGCTTTTCTCGCTTTGAGAGAAAGTCTTGAGCAAGCATTCAAAATTTATGGCAAGCTAAAATATTTTACTAAAGCAAAAAGATAATGAGGTATCAAAGGATAATTGAGATTAAAAACCTGAGACTTTAAGGTGTCCCACATATCAGGAAGTAGAGTCATGCTGGGAGAAATTTCTGGAAGTCTCGTCCAATGCTGACTCATTCAAGAATTAAAAGGGGAGGGAATTTAACTAAGCATTAATGTTTTTTGGCCACTTGGTGGCAGTGAAACAAGTTGTAAACACATCACAGACATTAATACCCCTTTTCCGCTGAAACAATGTCCTATATGCTGGTTTTTAAAACACAGGAAAAGTCACGTGAAAAATAGGTGATAAACTCCTTTCCCACTGCCAGTGACTTCATGGATGGGCATGGTTACTTTCATTATTCAGTCTCTCTTTCAAACTTGGTGCTGAAAAAAATTGGAAAAATGTTGGAGCGTGCTTGGACAGAAACGATGTATAGCATTTTGTGGCGGCCACTGCTGGAGCTAGAGCCGATCTTCATCTAGCATCTCACTGTGGCTATTTCTGATTTTACTCTTCCTCCCTGCAGTATTATTAGACTTGCTTTTATTGAGGAAAAGCCACTAACAAAGTTCTGCTAATTCAGTGATAAACACATTTCATTTCCCATAGATTTTTCACAATAAAAGTCCCCCATTATTGTGCTATATAAAAACTTTTATTGTGAAGCAGCAAAATAAGGAAACGTTGAGTATTTAGTAGCATCTTCACACAACTTCTAATACAGCTGATAGTGAACATAAACAGTAAAACAAAGCAGATATCTAAAGTAAAAACAGGACGCACAAGAGAAATTAAACTCCAAACCACAGAGATTCAGTTAGAAGCTACAATAGTTCTGAGAGGTGAACACACAAACACCTTTCTCTCTGGTCTCCTGCAGACAGAGGTGAGTAAAGTCTCCCAGCTTTCCACGTCCACATACAATGTGCAAGGTACCCTGGGTGCGTTGATTGTTGTCGTTCTGGGACAGCATGTCAAGTCCTCTTCTTTCAAGATACACTTCCGTTTTCACACATTCACTGTTTACAGTCTCATTCAGCATAAACGCACTATGTGGGGTACAACATCGTAAATTAACGTTTTTTCCTTCAACAACAAACACACATGGCTGGGTTTAGGCAACAAAAGGAAGTGGTTAGGTTTCGGAAAAAAGTAAAGGGTTTGGCTAGAGAATCTTACGGGACGTGAACACTACTCTCTCGAGTGAAGTCAGTGTTTGTTCGATCCATCCACTACCCCTACCGCCCGCCCCACTTGGACATTCGCCGCCTTAAAGTCCATTCTCATTGAGGGCGAATATCCGCGTGAATTATTCTCATGGAAAAATATAAAAGCTGATTTCATGGGTTCTTATGGAAGTTTGCACACCGGGGCGGAACTTTCGTGCAGTGAAAAAAGTTTCCGCCCAGACTTTGACCCCCCCGCGGAATTCGCCGGCGGAACTACACAGCTGGGCCAATGAAATTGTTTGTTTATAGTAACGTTGCGCAGACCCGGGAGAGTCTAATCCAGTCAAGCAGGACAGTATGGGAGAAAGGTTGATAATCCTCCGTCCTTTTTGATAAAAGACGGGATGATTTTATGAACAGTGAATTAAAGGACAACGTCTGGCAGTCCATTGTCCAGCTTGGTGGCTGCGGTGAGAGTGGTAAGTACTAAAGAAAGTTGATGTTGACGCTTGTTAAACGTTAGCTTGCTTGCTAGCTAGCTAGTGCTATCTAAGTTAAGTTTATTTTTGTTCAATTCTGACGCCGCAAGTCACTGCCCAAGCGCCAGTTTTCAACGATTTCGGAGAGAGACTGTGCTCACAGATGTTAGTGGGTGCTTTTTGTGCAGTGAGAAGGAGGCTAAGGATGATATGTTTAACAAGTTAGCAAACAATTGCCTATATATGCACACTGGGCAGGCAATACCATCACTCATTTGGAGTTTTGTTTTTGGCTGACTAGGAGTCCAGTATTCACTTGTAGCTTTTTTTTAGTCTCTCTGACCTCTGAGTGACATATCTGTCTCTTTAGCTGCTAAATACTGCACTATTGTTCATCATTTAGTTGCTGATTGTGCCTGGCTGCTGTTTGGTGCTGGGCAGGAAAGAAAACATAGAAGACAAAATGACGACATTAGCCACGTAGTGCACAACTACCAAAACTATTTGCACAAAAAAAAAGAACCATTAGTGTTATGAGAACTGTTAGCGTGAATCAAAACTGTAAAGCTGTGGGCAGTACAACCAGAATATTAAACTGAAAAGCACTAAAATGCTCAAGTCGGGTGAAAATTCTCCGGGTTCCTGACTCTATCTGATGCCATCACATTACACAGTCATTTGACTCATTACTGATGAAAAAAATAGAGATTAGTGCAGCTTTAAAATGTTCATTGGGTCATCATTTAGATAACTGTGGTGACAACCCTGAACAAATGTTTCCTTTCCCACCTTCCTGAGTAAAGTCCTCTGTTGGAACATAATAAATAGAAGTATTAAGACACTTCTTGAATTTGCTGAAGATTTACCAACCTGGTCCTGGAGAATGAGGATTATGATGGTCTCTTGAATTAACTGCCTTGTCTACATGTCCTTGAGGAGCTTTCTGCACTTTGCTTTATTTACTTTTAGCTCATCATCCACATGTGACATCATTTGCACTTTTACATACCTGTGTTGCATTTCCCTGCACACTTTATTTCACAGCCACAAAAGATGAGAGGAACCCACAGCATACCAGCCAGTGAGAAGAAGAGTGAAGAAAGAGCAACGCAAAGGCAAAATAAACAGATTTCAAAGCACTTTTATATCAAGGCATCAAACGTCCCATGCGATGAAACAACATGCCGCAGCTCGTTTTAATTGACACATTGACAACCTCAAAATTATGATAAGAAGAGGGGAGTGGGGGGCAAGAGGGATGGAAGGAAGGAGGGAGGGAGAGAGGGGCTGAGGAATGAAAGAGAAATCAGCCTAAACTAACGACAATAAGGGAATGATAGAAGGGCTTAATTTCGCCTGACAGACGGCGCTTTCATCAGATTGTGTGCCTTGAACTGCACCTTGATTAATTATTAAATAAGGCGGCCTGCTCTTCGGCACTAGCCCTCATTTGATGCTACCGCAAATGTGTTTCTGCTGACAGATAGAGGTCCACTACTGGCCCCTGTTTACACATACCAAAATAGAACAGCAGGCAAGTCCCAATACCATGTTATAGAGCATGACTGGAGCTTTGATGGTATTACAGCCGCCTTAGGGAGGTTTTCACCATCCGTTTTCTACCTTACACATAGATATTCTTCACCGTCATAATGTTGACTAGGTTGATTTATTTGTTTGTTTATGCACATATGAGGTGATCTGAAATCAGTCTGTCTTTATTTTTTCAGTCAACACTGTTTTTCACAAGGTATTAAAGTATGTTGTAATTATGTGTGGTCCTTCTCTTATTTCATACAGATAGCAAATACATTTCCATAATGGTTGACTTGAGCTAGTTAACTTTTTGTTACACCGTAGTACTTGGGACATTGAGTGATGGATAGAACATATACTCAAGTTCTTATTTACAAGTTTGAGGTACTTCCACTGTACTTTACTTAAAGGAATACTTTACCCACAAAATAACAATTTGGATATCAATGAGTCACGTCATGTTATCTTAAATTCTGGAAGAAAACTTTGTTTTTCTGGCATGATTTCACAGAATGGGAAGTGAACATATTGATTGATTGATTGATTGATTGATTGATTGATTGATTGATTGAGGACCACATTTAACAACAGCAGAGCTATATCAAAACACCTATTTACAAACTCTCACACAGTCTCTGAAGTATAATCCATGTATGCTCAGTACTTCCCAAACACGTGCATTTTCACTAAAACCTTACTATTTAAAACTGAAACTTATCTGTGCTTCCTTCAAAGCTAGACTCCAATACTGAGGTGAAAGGGTCATCTTTGAAACGCTCAGTTGTTCACAAGCAAGAATCTCACAAGGTTCACTTTGTGAAAAAAATACGTGGGCAAATAGTCTTAACAGTTTTGAAACAACATTTCCCAGTGCCCACTTGCAAGACATTTATGGATCTCACCATCTACAATACATAATATCATCAAAAGATTTAGATAATCTGGGGAAATCTCTGCATGTAAGGGCAGGGCGCAAAACTGACACTGAATAACTGTGACCTTTGATCTCTCAGACGTCACTGCATTAAAAACTGATGTGACTGATCAAAGGACATTACTATATTACTACATGACTTCTCTGAACCCGAGCTCATCTGAGATGGACTGACACAAAGTGGAAAAGTATGCTGTGGTCTGATGAGTCCACATTTCAAATTTTTGGGTAAATCGTGGCCATTGTGTTCCACAGGCTAAAGAAGAAAAGGACCATCCAGAGTGTAACTAGCTCAAAGTTCAAAGCCAGCATGTGTGATGGTATGGGGGTGTGTTAGTACTCATGACATGAGTAACATGTATATCTGTAAAGGCACCATGAAAGGTACACATAGGTTTTGGAGCAACATATGCTGCCAGATACTAGACTGACCTGCCTGTAGCCCAGATCTCACTCCCACTGAAAATGTGTGGCACATTATGAGGCACAAAATTCAACAATGGAGACCCCAGACGGTTGAGCTTCTGAAGTCATATGTAAAGCAAGAATGGGAAAGAATTTCAATTTCAAAACTTAAACAATTAGTGTCCTCAGATCCCAAACACTTACTGTGTTGCTTCTTTTTTATTCAGATGAATACATGTCGAAAATGATTTGCAAATCAGTGAACTCTGTATCTATTTCACTTTTACCATGAATGATAATTGGACCTAAAATTGTGTAGCAGCTTCCTAGTCTTCCAATCACACAATCCCAATTTAACACTGCATGTCAGTTTCACGCATTCACACACACATTCGTACACTGGTGGCTGAGGCAGCCATACAAGGTGCCACTTCCTACTCAGTTACAGTAAACGTTACACACCAAGGCAAAGCCATCAGGAGCAATTAGGGGTTTAGTATCCTACCCAAGGATACTCCCAAGGGTACTTCAATGATCACAGTATTACAGTATACCTGGGTATTTACTAATCATGACGGTACGATTTTCAAAACCATTGAAAGTACAGACGTTCATTTTTCAGTTAACCTCATACTGAAGAGGCTGTAATGAGGATGTTTTGCATGTAGTTCACACCACGCAGTACCAGAGGTCAGTGTGGTGCAAGGGACACCTGAGCTGACTGCGAATGGTGAAGAAAACCTTACGCCGGAATTCCACTGGATGCGTGTCCATTGCGGAACGGTAGCGCTGGTTATCCGCTGCGTTCTCCGTGGTCTGTCAACACCCACTGACTGCGTTTGCTCCCGCTGGACAGCGGGAGTCACGAGGACCCACAAGATTTTGCGAATTCACGCATAATCGCGTGACATAACAAGATGTAGTTTCTATAAACAGAACCAAAAACCAGAGGAGTAGTAGGAAGACATCTCGGTGCACCTCCATGATTAACATCTCCTCATCTGAAAACCTCTGACCTGTTGACTTCAGGCCTGCCTCTGCCCATTATGATGTTTTCAAGGTGTAGTGCAGGGAAATATGATCCGCCGTGAACACTGTGTATTTTATTTTGAAAATTAACCGGATGTTTTATTTTGTTTCTGTGCATGACTTCCTGCCCCGCACGATCTGCTCTGTGCTGAATTGCTGCGTTTTGCTCCAGCGTCCAGCAAAAATGGAAGTCCTGCATATCTGTTGCGGAGGGCTCCGGAGCGCCGCAGCTGTGACGGAGCCAGAACGCAGCACAGCCGCAGCCGATGGAAGCACACACATTGACTAGAACTGAAATGGATCGGCTCCGCTGCTGTTCCGGAGCACAGACGCAACCCACATGCATCTGGTGGAATTTGGGGGTTACAGGAAACATCCGGCCTGTGTGTGCTCGTAACAGCAAAGAGACCGCTGGGGAAAACAGTTTACTTTTACAATTGACCTATGGCTAAGTCCCGTCCTCAAACGTGATGAGCCAATCATATAGCCAATTAATCGCGTATAACCATTCCCATATACTCGGACATTCTCTCCCTGGACGTTCATTGAAATACATTACAGAAAGTCAGTTTTGTCCAGTTTTATGAGCTTTTTCAGATATTTGAAGTTTAAAAATGGTCAAACGGTGTGCATGGGGTGCATGCAACTCCGACACAAGGTATCCTGAGAGGCTGGGCAACGAGGAGTTTTTTTTTTTTAAAAGATATTTTTTGCCTTTAATGGACAGGACAGTTAAGTGTGAAGGGGGGAGAGAGAGGGGGGATGACATGCAGCAAGGTGCCACGGGCTGGACTCGAACCCGGGCTGCTGCGGCAACAGCCTTGTACATGGGGCGCCTGCTCTACCACTAAGCCACCGACGCCCCAATGAGGTGTATTTTTTACCCTTTCCTAAACCACATCTCAACCAAGAAAAGTGTCTCCTAAGTTGTGTGGTAACGTTAGACCCCAACATCAACTCAACGTGAATAAGATTAATAAGGATGTCTACATCTGTTTTAAGGCAAGTCAATCGTGTTTGAGACAACAATTGTCATTTTGCTGGAAAAAAAATATAAAGTTATCTTTAACATCTCTAGCTAATGTTAGCTAAAGTTAGCCTAATGTTAGCTCCTAGCTGCGTTGTTCATCCTGTCACCTTGTTTGCTGGGAGTTCATTAGCCTATTTTGTTCTAGTTTTGTACTTTGGTGATCGTACATCATTGTTAGCTGTTGTCCAAAGGGCTCTAGTTAAGCTAACGTTAACTTCTGGAGCTTAGCTTCATTAACTTATCTGTAATGGCAGAGATAACAAAGGTTGGCAAACGTTATGCTGAATGATTCAGTGTAAATACTGTAGCACCAAACTAACGGAGAGACACTCTTGGTAAAGATGGTAAAAAGGCCGAGGCCGTTTTCTCATATTCTGAGCCAAAAACCTTAACTTCAGTGGCACTTTAACTTGTTGTCTTTGTTTGAGATGGCAACGACATGCGGTTCACAAGCATACACTGTGACCTGTAAATTTTGGCTTGTAATTTAAGCTTTTCATCGACCTTCTCAACAATAAAATGATGAATATATCCCTCCAATATGTAGTTTAGGCCCTTTTGGTTACTTCTCAATGACATCTGATCGTTATGTCCCCAGAAATCATCAATTGCCTCCTGCAAAATGCCATGTACTGTGACACCTGCCATAGCGCTGAATGTTGATAGTTTGTCCGAGTGAGTGGAGGGGGGCATGGCTTAGCCATAGGTCAATTGGGGGCGCTATACGACATACATATACTTGGCCACTGAAGTTGATTCTGATTATGATGCTACTTGTGAAGTAAATACACCAGTAGATTTGGTCAAATCCTCACATACTACACAAAGTTCTAGAGGTAAAAGTAGATTTAAACAAGTTTAACTGCTGCAAAAGAAGGTAAAACATAATAATGTCCATGTGACATTGTAACACGTGCATTTGCAACATGTGCAGTAAAAGTGCTTTCAGTTCCCAAGTCACAGCCATACACTCATACCATGTGATGATAACATTACCGGAAGAGGCTGCTATGATGGTCACATACTGTGACTGGATACAGACATATACAGTATGCTATTTTCAGATGCAGACTGCTTTATGTCTTACAAGCCTTGAAATTAAATGTTGCTAGGTACATGTGCTGTACCAAAGACGTGCAGTGATGGAGAGAAGAGGACAGCTTACGAATGTCCATAAATAACATCAGACTGCCTGCATTTTGACATGTGTTAGTAAATGCTCCTTCCAAATCAAGAGGACATGGGAAACAGTAACTCAGCCCATCATTTAATTAATCAAAGCCTCGTGAGTTTCTCCGAGATGGTCACAGCTTTCTTTACATGCTAAAATCTGTGCTCTTGGCCTCAATCTGACACCAGATAAGAGGAATAATGGTGAAATCTGTATTGACCTTCCCTTGTTCTCGCCCTGTTCTCTTGATCTGGGAGCCCTTGGTGTGCAGCCTTAGCTCCTCTTGTTTGGTTTGGGCATATCTGGCATAACTGTGCTCTTGGTAATACTTACCCCGACTCAGTACATCTGGAGAACTTCCCACACACCTCCTTAGTTGTGTCAGACAACCAATGCATTCAATATACAAATGATGAGAAAGTGGACCTATTGAATATACTGGGATACTAATAGCTTGAACTACCATACTGATGCCATATTCGTCCGGCTCCCATTCTTCAGCTGATTTCAGGTCTGCAAGGATGTCTTCTCATAAACTCACACTTGTACTCAGTTGGAAGAAAAGACTGGCATTAGCAGATATAAACAAGTCTTCTCAGAATGAGAGGTAGTAGCATTCAGTGAAGCCTTTGATCCAGCCTTAACTAGATCGCTTTGACAAGTCCAATTTACGGCTGCTTCTCCCCACAATAGCTCATTGTGTAGAGAGCTGGAGATGATCTAATCACCGCTGCCCTCAGAAGTCTGAGTGAGGAGATGAAGAGGAAACATAGTGGAAGCATTGTCATCCATCACTTTTGATGTGAAAACACATGATGGCTTCACCTTATCTGATTCTTATTCCAAATTAGTAAGACCAAATCAAATGAAGCAGATCAAACAAGATGAAGGAGTCATTTAATTGCACTACACACCCACACTCCACTTCCTGCTGTAACTGTCCTCTTCGTCTGTAGGAATTGGGATGAATAGATGGGAGAACAATGCTCCTGCCGCTGATGGTTGAGTGGTTCGCACAGGGTTTTATCAGTTCTTCACTCGCAGCTACAAACACAGCCATCTCCCAAATGCAAATCTCCCACACAAACACAAGCAAAAAGTGTTCCACACACAGATTTTTCAAGCTTCAAATAAACCTGGCCACCAAAAGACAATCAATGGCCCCTTATCGTCAGCAATCCTGCAAAAACTCCCTTCACTCTGGTGAGAGTTCAGATGTCAGCTACACACCCAAAGACAAAGCCGTGCAGAGATACGGACTCATGCCATCCACTATCTATGGCAACAAAAAACAAGGCAGATTCTGAAATGCCACCTCGTGACTTTTTGGAGGAGCTAATCTATTCTATTTAATGTAGTTCAGAGGGACCCGGCTCTGCACTGAAGACACAAGGCAGGATTAGTCCTCATACAGCGGTGGCAAGATGAAAGGAGATAAACCACTTAGCCTGGTTCTTGGATGACTTTATATATTTATTTCCCTCAAGTCTCTTCCCAACGTTTGAAAAGGGATTTAGCAGCGAAGACACTTAAGTCTCTGGAAGTTAATCTTTTTTCCTCTTTCAAATAAGTTGCAGATTTTTTTTTTTTTTTTTTGTGCGCTGTTGAGTTTTATGAACTTTTGACTGTAGTTCAGGGAGGGTTGAGAGACATAATTCCTTGTGCTAACTATGGCCTTTGTTCTAAAAAAAAAAATCTCAAGCGTTGCTGTTGAACTGTCATGACTGTAAGTTTTTCTGTTGTTCAGCCAAAAACACTGAATGGATTTGACATTCTAGTGTATTTTATGGGTCACTGAGTGTGTTTTTCTTTCTGAATCACACCTCTAAATAAATTCACCGGAATAACTTTGATGATTTGGATGCAGATTTCCCGACCCCAAATTGTGTCACGCAGGCTTCATGTCTGACTGAGAGTCTGACCCGTCTGCTCTTCAGTATCTTCCCACTCCTCTATTGACTCTGCAGACCCTGCGTTCTGAGCCGAGCCTGCTGAGGGGTGCCGACCCCAGGCTTTGGCCCCCGCACATCAAAGGCTCCTTATGGAGGATGTTAATATTTGCTCAGGTGCATCTTGCGGGTCTCCCTCTCTGAGCAGAGACTGCTCCGAGCATATAAATATATCAGAGGCCAAAGGGACGTCTGGTCACGCTGTCCCTGTCTGTGTGAGAACAGGGGAGGGGAGTGGACTATAGTGTGTGCTGTCGCAAAACACACACACTCATATACACAGACTCCACCCCTCCTCCAGATTCCTCTGGTCTATAGCCTGTATTTGAACCACCTCATTTCTCTTTTTGCTTTCTTCTTGGTGGCCTTCTGACCTGGGGCTGCCCTTTAGTCAGGGGGGACATGAGCAGGACAGCTGGGGACAACAAGAGCCCTGTCCCAACTAAATCCCCTCCTGCCTCCTCTATCCCATAACCCCTCTATTGCCTTTGAACTTCTACCGCCCGATACCAAAGCACTCCTGAGACATCAACTGTTTACCCAACAATATTACAAATAATAACACAGTGGCAAGATTAGATCTAACTTTTCCAAACCCTTTGTTTATGGCCTAAGACCTCCATCACCCATCTACACCGATTCCATCTCAGTGTCACTGATTATGGGCCCCATTTCCCAACATTACTTACACCCCTGTTCCTTGGATGTCAGGTTGACTGGGCTCTCCATGACTGGTTTGTTTACTTTGACCTCCGCAAATAAGATCTAACCCCTCGGCAGCCTCTGTCATCAGCCAATGCAGATAGACAGACGTGGAATCTAGAAACTCCGGCATTACATCAAAGGAGCTGGAAGCCAGTCAGCCCCACATCTGTGGAACAATCTGACTGCGAGACTGATGTGTTTCGTAACCAGCTCGCTGACAATACAGACTGTTGAAGATGTGCAGAACTGTTGCTGCTGCTGCTGGAGCCCAGTCTACCGTACAGTACATGTCTGGAGTTTGGGATCCCAGGCAACCATGGAGTCCTGGTGCAGTACGTCTTTGTTACGAGCTCCAGCAGAGCAGTTGAGAAGTCCAATGCACCAGTTCGTGACATGAATACAAAATATTAACTTTTAAATAATGATCATTTTTAAGTCATTTGGATAATTTTGCTGTTGTGCTCAGTATAAGAATAACCTCCTGAAAATATACAAGGAGAACTAATAAGAAAATTCACTGTTTTAATGGAACAGATGGACCAAATGGAAGGAAACACTGTTTATTTCTCCTTAGAAATAAATATAAGATGCATATTTTTGCATATAAATACAAGCGAGGCGAGACAGATTGTATAGTTTTGTTGAGCAAGGTCAATATACATGGTCTCAACAGCAGCAAATTACCATTGTGCAGTTTGTATCATAGTTATGCACATCATACTTCTGCCCAATGCCAGTGGCAGAAAATCCATTAAAGCTGTGACATCGGTTCATCACCGGTGTGGAAATGTTAAAAAAGTCTTTCACAATGACTTTGTCTGTCTATCTAAACTCAGTGCCGGCCCAAGGACGTGTGCGGGAGGAGATGTCATTCTTTGATGGCATTTTCCTGTACTGCCTGTGAATGATGATAACATTACTGAGCTAAATCAAACAGGAGAGTTAAATTATATAATATTGATCATCTATCCTTATCAGTCAGGCCCAGGGCCCGTCTTTCCTGCCCACATTGTCCTCCATACTGGTTGTAATTTTTTGCTTTCTCAACATCAGAGTATGTGAAAAATATTCCAGGGCATTTGCTGGAGAAGCTCAACATTAACCCAAATCAACACAAAAAATGCACAACCTCCACATAAACTTACTGTAGCCATGTAGGCAAGGCTGGATTACAAACAAGACAAAATGGCAACAGAAATTTTTTTTATTCAGTAATACTGAATGCAGCACTGAAAACACAATGTAAACTTAGAAGACAGGAGTCTTATGCCGACACCATGAGGCCATGTGTTGTAGGGTGGCAATGAGTTCAAATACAGTTTTAAAGCATTTTAGTTTATCTTCTGCTTAATGTTATAATACTTTGACATATCAAACCCAGCATTTACTTTGACTATTTAAAGGTTTAGTGTGTAAGACTTAGTGCCATCTAGTGGTGAGGGCTGCAGATTGCAACCAGCTGAGACTTCTCCCAGCTAGAATTCCTTCAGTGTTCAGAAGGTTTTTGTCGGAAGTGAATTGTCCCCAGAGGTCTTTCCTTCTCCAAAGCAAATGGACCAGGTGATTCACATTACAAATTAGTGTTTTTCCCACACTGTTTGGCACGTCAGATTTGGGTGGCCTGCCTACCACATGCTCCTGAGTGAACCGCCCCGGTGATTTGAGCCGGTAAAAAAAGTGAATAAAGCAGTTTCACGTCCAAAACTATGTTTTTCAAAACCTGCTTGTTGCAGAAGGGCTTCTAATTATGGTGGTTGACGGGAAAATATGAATGGCCCTAAGTACTGTTTAGTTTGTCTGTTTTGGGCTACTGTAGAAACATGGCAGTGAACATGGTAATCTCCATAAATGAGGACCTGCTCCTTATGTGAATTTAAACAGCTCATTCTATGGTAACAGAAACACAACAATTATTATTTTCAGGTGATTATACACTAAAGAAAACATACTTATTATATTAAATTCCATTTTTCCTACTATATCTCCCTAAATCCTACACACTGGACCTTTAAGGCTGGCATTCATAAAACTTACCCTCATTATCTACCCCTGTGGGATTGATGTGTGATTTTGAACAGAACTCTGGAATTTATATTTTTTAAGATATATCCTTAGCCCGGACCAAAATATGGAGTGTGGACTGGTAGCTGGAGAGGTGCCAGTTCACTTCACATTTAATGCATGTAAAAGGTCGTGTTTGTGCATGTGTGTGTGTATTTCAGGCCTGTGTGTATATGTATATGACAACAGAGTGAAAACATTGAATTTCCCCCTTGGGGATTAATAAGGTATATATATAAAAAATAATAATAATAATAATAAAATAATCAGTGCCAAAGGAGTTGCCGAAACAATCAGTAACTTTAAATGGCACATATTTTTCAGTCATTTGGGTTTAATAAGTGGACTGGCCACCACCGCAATACAATGAAGATGGAATTTTACGTGCAGGGCTCTAAGCATCAGAAAGTAAAACTCAACAGCAACCTGTCATCCACAAGCCATGTCTCATCTCCCCAGACCTCAGGACACAGGTAAACCAATCTTAGAACCCACTGGCTATTAGTCTGACAACAATAAGGCTCCGGGGCAATGGCCAATATTTGAGACTTTTATCCTTCCATATGCCATTTGTTTTAGCTAATTTGCTAACAGATATCAGCATTAGAGTGCAAAGTACAATCATTGATAGCTGACAGGTTCTCAGACCAAGCGTTCTGCATCTCTTACTTTCAACACTGACTTTTTACCTGCTGCTCAAAAGTAACTGGTCAATGCTACACAGACTACAAACAGACTACAATCCAAACCAGAACACTGCTGCCTATAGATTCTGCATAAATTTGCAGATAGCTGTTTTTACAGATTAGAGGAAAACAAAACAAAAACTAAATAAGGGTAAATGGATTTTTTTTTTTTTTTTGTAATTTAGGTGAACCGAATCTTTACTCCATGTTACACTGGCGTAATCAGTGATTACATTGCAGGATAATTTGGCGATTAAAAGTCTTTTTTTTCCTTTCTCTCATTGGAATGTATGACTTTTACACATAATATGAACAGGAGAAACCATAGATGACATCATTGCAGCGAGAGCGCTGCTCTCTCATTCATCTAGTTTTATTTTACTACTTAATGCAAATGCATTCTGTGTACTAAACATATTGTTTTTCTCCATATATTATAAGATGAAATGCTATAATGGTGTACATGAGTCGTAATTAGTACAAACTACGCCCCTCAACTCAACGGAATCAAATATTCTCTTTAACATACCGTATATAGGATTTTCCTTGGAATCTTCTACACTTCTTGATATCCAGATAATGAGGAAACAACTCGAGTCTAAAAATATCATTTTCAGCACTCTTTCCCTGCCCCAATTTAGGTGGTGTTTAAGAGGTTGACCTGCCACTGGGAGCACAAAATACTAACATAACTCAGTTGTCTCAGTTTAACTTGATGAGCAGAATAACCTAAATAATACAAAGGCAATTAAGATAAACATAAGAATAAGTAACAAACAATGGACAATTGTTTTGCCATCTTTCTATGGAACAAAGCATCTCAGCTATTTCTCAGTCAGCACTAACAGTGGGTTGACAGACAGTAATTAGTAAAGTGTGAATAGAGGGGAAGACATTTTTGAAATCATTACAGAAAGGTGAAGACTGACCTTGTCAGTGTTTTAAGTCTGACATGTCACTGTGTGGGGACAATCATTTTGAGTTGAGTGGAATTAACACAGACTCCCAGAAGGAAATTAGTAAAGTGAGGGGACCATCTGTTCAGCAACATGGAGGCAATTAACTGCACATAAATGAAGCCGATAAACACTCGGTGGGTGAATCTATAGCCATTAATATTAGTCAGAGCAATGACTAATAGATAACACCTTAACAGTTATAAAAATAAATAAATAAAAAAAATTAAAAAAAACAGCATATAAATGTATGTTTGCAACTATCTAACCCCTATGACCTCTCATATTTGTATTAATATGCAGATGAAAACATTCTCTCTGCCATTTGTGTTGCATCATGTTATGTATATGGCTTTATAGGATGTGTAGGCCACTTTAAATGAAAATCAACCCACAAAACACTTGTAAAACTGTTCTATAATATCTGCAAGGGATTTGTGTGATTGTTTTATTCATTTGGAACTGTTACACAGTATCTATGAGTTTTATTAGCGTTCATTTGATGCTTCTACATCTTCTGGTGAGATCCTTGATTACATCAAATGACTTTCAACCAGCCATCAGATTATATGCAGCACTTGGGTGTTGATGGATAAAAGTTAAAACTGATTGCCAAAGTGGTATTTGCTAATACTATAATGAATTTCTCCCTTGTATTATTTTTGCTTCGGTGTGAAATGAAGAGTCTGGAAGAAAAAGAAAACATTAATGAAAAATGTGTTGAACTTAACTCAACCTGATTGAGCTACCCCTACCATTTGGTTTAGATATGTTATGCTAAATTAAATCCGCTACATGTTGCTGTGTCGTTAAATAGTCTGCCATTGTAGTTCGCCTCCTACAGGAAGTTAGAAACAAAAAAATGTCACTCCAGACATGAGGGCTCTTTGTGGTGGGATTTTCAAAGGAAGGCATATTTTTTCAACATGTTATAGTTTCAGAGGTCGTACTGAACGGATGTCACTTTATACAGAAAATAAAAGTCTGATTAAGGGGGGGGGGGGGATTTTAAAAACATGCTCTACCAAACAATTCATTTGTTCTTTTATGGTAGTGAAGCTACGCTAATGTCATTAAAAACACTTAATAAATAAACAAAATAAAAAGACTTCTGATTCTTTATTGATGTTAAATGATATATTTAATGTTATCCCTCATATATATGCTGAGTTTTTTGGGTTTGTTTTTTTTTACTCTCTAAAGCCATGCTCAGTCAAACGGTTGAATTTTCATCATATGGTAAAGGTTGTGATGCCAAGATAATACATTTGCAATTTTTATGAAATAAAAAAGGATGAATATTCACTGTTGTTAATACCAGATGTTTTTAATGTTATTCCATTATATATTTGATGAAAAAAAAAAATATATATATATATCAGTGTAATTTTTCACCATTTCTAAGGTGTTTTCAAAGCACTGTAAAGGTAAATATCCAGAATACACATGTGGAAATAATACTAATACTGGTAATACTACTAATTCCATTGTAACACATGTTGGTAAACTAACATATTACTACCATTATAACAAAATTGTTTCATACTGTTTTACAAATACCATTGTCAAATACATTTATGTTAGTGTGGACATAAGGGGTTATGACTGTGAGAGCAACTTCAACATTTGCCACTATTATCAACACCTGCAATGACTGAAATCATGGCCACTTGGGGGCAACAGAAACACAGTATGTTTTGATTATGAACATAGTGAAATCTTTGGCAGCTAAGAAGCCAGATATTTCCCTCAGTAGCTGGACGAGACCAAAACCAGAGCTAGCAGAGGAGCAAAGAGCAGAATGATGCTAAAACACTTTGTAGAACTGTAGGGAACTGCAGAGTAGGGTGAAAATTCTTTGTAGGTTTAACACTGCAAGCAATCCTTTTCAGAGGAAAATAGTCATGTGATACATTCATGCAGCAAATTGATTCTAGCCACTTTAATATAGGTTCATTTGCAATAAAACTACCTGGATTACTGTATGCATGCTAAATGCAAAATGTTTAATATCCTAAAATGCCCAAGTTAGCGTGTTAGCATGCTAATGTTAGCTCAAATCACAGCTAAGCCAAAGTTCAGCTGATATATAGTGCAGCGTACACTGATGACAGTTGATCCAAGTCTGTCAACACAGAGCCGAGTCGGCAAAGCTGCGTCTTAAACTCAGTCCTAATTCTCCCCCTTGGCCCTACCACTTGGCCCTACCAGTGCCGCCTGAAGAGGGTAGAGTATCCTGTTTCTTTACACAGGATTAAGGGGTAGTGGTCATCCAGCCCTCCTGATGTCCCTCCAAACGGAGTGTTTTCAGTTGCAGACCTCAAATGTGGTACACGTAAAATTCCCAGAATACTTTGTGAGCCGTGGCAGTCTAAACATAACATGGCTGCTACTGTTGCGGGGAAATACATCCATAAATGCAAGTATATCTTTGCAAATAATCATGCAAAAATATTAAAATCCTTTGGGATATCTTAGTTTAACATACAAAGGAATGTGTAATACGATCGTAAAAACATTTTAGAAAAATTGCTACATGTACACCGCCCTGTCAGTCTCAACTGTTGATCTGTCACTTAAAGTTAACTATTTCAATGTTTAATCATTACTTTTAGCTAACTAATGCTATTTCAACTACTTATCAGATACTTTTAGCGGTTTCATCCATTTATTTAACACTGAAGGCTAATTTATGCTATAGATGACATAACAAGTGGCGTCTAATTTCATAGGATTTCAAACCTTACCCCTTGTAACTCTGTCTTGACGGGCCACTCCTCAGTTGAAGGCACTCTAAAACTAGGCATAGGGCTAAGGGGGGGAATTGGGTATTAGGCCTTAGAGGTTGTAAAATGGCCACCACACAGGTGGTAAAACTTTTAATTTAACCAGCTGGCGTCATCCTCAGGATAAACTTAACAACTGAGTCATCTCTCCATGTTTCATCCATCCACCAATTTGGCCTCCTCGTGGTAAAAGCAACTGTCATGAGTCACAATTATTGACAGCACAACTAAAATGATGATGGTACTTTCAACCATGAATAATGAAGAAACTAAGTCAATCGACACTGTACATTTTTGAGCGATTGAATCATAAATATTGTTTTATAATTTATTTTACATCTTGCACAGTTAGCTTTAAGCTTTAATAGATAGGGTTTGATGGACAGGAGTGTGATAGGAGATGGGGTGGTCTCTAAAGGGAAAATTATAGGAAAAAAGAAAGATGAATGATAGTGATATTATGACTATCAAAGATTATCTATCTACTTGATTGAGCCTCTCTAGTGACCAGCCATCATTGAGGATAAATGGAAATCAAATATTTTAACAAGACAGAGGTCACAGAGCAGCTCCTGAAAATACAAGCGAAACAAGCTCAGCAGGAAAAAAACGACTGTCAGGAAACCTCATCGACATATTGCACGTCACAAACTCTCCTTGTCAAATATTCATCACATCCCTTTTCCCACCCTGTTTCATTCCAGCTTCAATAGTAATAAATACATTAGTGGATAAAAGAAAATCAAACCGGCTCCCAGAGGGAGCATGTGAAGCTTCACAATCTCCATGCTGTTTGTACTTGGGAAAAATCAATTAAAAATGTACAGCTGCCATATATTTATTATTCATACGCACATCTTTTTCAATTCATCGATGGGCCAACACATGTATTTGTCAGGCGGGTAAGTACACAAGGAGGAGAGAGGAGCAGGGCTCGCGCAGGCAGCACTCTCAAATCTGTGATATGCTTGGAGAATTGGGAATTTCATAATTGTGTGTGTGTGTGTGTGTGTGTGTGTCCTCCTATCTTAGATTTATAACCTTTTAGAGAGTAATGAGTGTCCTTTTGCTCAATGTATCTATCTATCTCTGTGCATCTGCTGTTCTATCAAGTCAGTATCTCCTCCCTCACTTTCTTATACTCTGTTGATCTTTCTCTTTGTTCTTTCTCTGTCTGTCTGTCTCTCCAACTCAAACTCAGAGTTCTTGTTCAGGTGCTCAGGTAAAAACATGGATTATTGACCGGTGCATTTTTGAATTTTGACAGATTCTTATCTGATATTTTATCATTTCATCCTTACCCATCTGCCTGCCAGTCAGGTTGCTGGTGCTATAGATCCCTTATGGCTCAGCCAAAGAAACCATTGAAGCTCTGCTATGCAACCTCTCCCCCTGCGCTTTGCTTATAGGATCCACAAGCAGACCTACAAAGATCTGATTGAAGTGAAAGAGTCAAGTCAATCTGAGCTCACTCACTGGCACGCACGCACACACACAAACACATGTGGGTGTTTCGTCTTGTAACATCTGAGATTCTTCAAATGCGCTTTTTAAAAAAGTTTCTCGCCAACCACATCAGTAGAGGCGAAACTTGTGAAAAGGGCTGCCAAGTAAGACACACACACACACATGCACTAACACACCTACCTCCAGGTTTCTCCTCCATGAGAAGTGTCCTTTCCTCCTCTTCCTCCTCCTCATCCTCCTCCTCTTCTTCCTCCTTATTGCCTTTTTATTAAAAACATCAATCTGTGTGATGCTTGCCTAACATCTGCTCTGGAGAAAGTTGTGGAGCCTTAATGGGAGATCAATAGAAGAGAGATTACTCACGCTCAGGTGGAGGGGTGAAGAGTATAGTTTAGCAGATGTTCCATACAAAGATAAGTGAGGTGTGTGCGTGCATGGACATAAGCACGTGTTTGAACATGTGTGTGTGTTGTGGTATGTGCGAGATAACAGATATAGAGGATCCCTGAGGGAACCCTCTTCATCCTTCAGGCAGAAAAGCTTTGGAGGAAGCATTTCATACCTTTAAAATTACAAGCTTTGAAATATGAACGACTGATAGACAGCAGCATTCAGGTTGAACTAACACCTTCGTTTAGCCTTAATGTGTTGCCCTTGTGAGGCTGGATCTCTCCATCAAGCCTTTGACTAAACTTGATGTTGGAGTGTGTGCACACATCTTTGCCCATCTGCTGTTTAAATGTTCCTTTTATTTCTGAGATGTGTTGACTCTAGGATAAGATGAGCTCTGAGACAACTTTGTCGAAATCCCAAACCAAAAGCATGAGGGCTAAAACAAATTGAGATGTTGAATGCTGGGGATATGCTCATCTTCCTCCTCTGTAGTGACATCTGCTGTCGTTCCAGCTTTCCACCCCTAGAGGGCGAATTCAGTCAGAGAGAGGATTTGTTCAGGGTCACAGAATATTTTACTGCAGGCTGAGACCATCAGAAAAGTTTACGTTTTACCTGCAGCGAGACAGAAGCTATAGATGTAAAATATGGTTTTAATCTTGTACAGCGATAGAAGGATCTTTGGGAATGACATCACTTGGCTGGTGATGATCCTTCCCTCATCAATCAGCCCATCTCCTCACATGCATTTAGTGCACTGATGATTCCAAACATTTCAGCTACAGTAAAATGATTGTGAGACAGACAGAAATGAGAAGAGAGCAAAAAATACACAATGACCTGCTAAAGCTGCTTTCTGACACAATTCCTTCTGGCTCCTTGCCACCATTTCTCACTGCTTCTCTCCACATCTGGCGGTGGAACATAAAGGGGTTTTTGAAGGCTGAAGATACTGTAGGTTACTGGTTGTTTCTCCACCTGCAGGTTGCTTCACACACACACACACACACACACACACACACACACACACACACACACACACACACACACAGAGTAAAACAAGCTTTATCTGGTATGTTAAAAGCACATCCCAGACACAGGAGGAGCAGCTTGGATGTTTCCAAAGGCGCTGTTTTAGAGAGACAGCAGGAAAGGTGTGAGGAGAAAAAAATATGTGGCCTTTGACCTCAAAGGAAGTGATTTATACAGGACTATAAAGCAAGCCCTCAGGATCAGTGCTGGGCTGTGATTTTGAGTAGTGGCCACAGTCAGACTTGCAGACCAAGAGACTTCCACAGGCCTAAAAATACTTTACTTCGTACACAAATTATTGACTCTGTGTTATCAGAATTTAAGCCAATAGGTCTAACAAAAGTGTTAAAGTGCAACCCAGTGGCCAGAAGAAAATGCTGGCATTGTACACTTCTGCAAACCATAATTATGTTACATATGAACAATTCACACGTATCGTATCAATGTTTCTAAAGTGATGTAGTGTATGAGATTGGTTAAATCATGGTTAAAAAAAAAAGGGAACAACAAAAGCCGTTGTGTTTAATGAGTCATAGCTGTGTTTCCAGCTGCTCTTTTGGCACCAAACATGAGTGTTTCGTAGTGGCCCTTTGCTGTTTTCCCATTAAGATACTACCATGAAAAGTGCAGTACACAAGCAGGATTTTATGACATCACAGCTAGTTTTTAAGACAACCATAGTCCAGAACGCCACATATACAAGTTTAATGTGATGTGGCAGCCCAGTTGTCAGAAGAAAATGTTGGCATACTGCTAAACACAGATGCGTTATATGTTTCATAGGTATCATATCAAAGTGATGTAGGTCAGACGACATGTGTATGAGCTGAGTTTCCCATCAGTAGGAGAAGGGGTAGTGAAGGGTCTAACACCTCAAAAAGATGGCTGCCAAACTGCAGAACACTGTTCAAGTCAAGCAGATATTTTAAACAACAAGCATGTCCAGCCATGTTTGTAGTGACCAAAGGGGGCATTTTAGGGCCTGACACACCAAGTCGGCGGTCAGATGTCGGTCAACGCTGGGCAATTGGTGAGCACCTATCACCCTCGTTGGTGTGGTGTGTCCCGCACTGTTGGCTCTGGTAGGCGTTAGTTGGCCTTTTTTCCACTGATTCAGCATGTTGAATCAGCATCAGCACAACAAAGCCCATAGGTGAATGAAATCACTCTGAGTGAAGAGAAGTGGAGGTGAGGAACGTAAACACAGAGCTAAGGTTAAGATGGAGTGAGACCAAAACAAACTTGTTATTTGAGGTAAGATTATTCTTAGCCATTGAGCTCTTTAGCAGAAACTTTTCCTGATGGTTTGTGTTATTGTTCACTGGCGCACAGTAAACACGCTCTGTTCTTTCAACATTGGATTGGGTTGTTTATTTGCGAACTGGCTAACTAGTGTCAAGACGGTCCTGGTTTCCCTTTGTAAATGAGGAGTACACATGACCACTGCCTGCTGGTGTGGAGGAGTATGTCCTCTTACACAGGCACAGAACGTACACGCTTGTTAGCTGTTGGTTTGGTGTGCAACGTTTTTTTGCTAAGACAACAACATCAGAGAACTAGCAGCAAAGAGAGCCCCCTGCTGCGTTGCCTCTCATCACCGCTAGTTCTCTGATGTCGGTTTGGTGCGTCTGGGCCTTTAGGCCAAAACATGATCTTTTCCTAACCCTCACCAAGTGTTTTTTGTGCTTCAGATTCTGTAGACTATTATGCCTGATCAAAAGTGTTTTCAGTTAGTTTTGGTATTCCACCTATGATGGCGTACATCCCCTAAAATTTAGCCTCATCCAGACAGAGTTTCAAATGGGGTCATGTCATTATCATATGGTCTGAAGAGGATACTACCATCTCAGCAGAGCAATAATGTCATGCACAGCAGACTACAGCATGGGTAGAATTTTTAATTTTATTATTATTTGTTTTCGTAACATTGCAACTTTTTAGTTTTTTCTCAGGAAAGTATAACTTTATTCTCTGTTCTTAGGATGTATGTCATGTGATGTTACATGACATTAGTAACAACAGCACTTATTTTAAACCAAACCATGATGTTTTTTGTAAATTAACCATGTGATTTGTTGCTTAAAATTATAGAATGACACTTAAAAAAATGTGTTTTAATGATGTTGTACGTTTATTTTAAAAAAGACTGTATGCATTTAACGAGAAGAAACTGCACATTTCCTGTTAAAATGTAAATGTATTTTGAAAAGAGACAAGTATGTGTATGTAACAAGCGTAAATTGATACACCATCCCAGAATTCGAAAGAAGGGTACCTAGAGCGTCATATTTTGACATTTAGGTCCACTGAAATAGCGGCGGTATTTGACGAGTTAGGATAAGAACAGGTTGGGACAGTGAATGGCATGACATCCAATGGGCGAGATGGCTGCCAAGCTTCAACCCCTGCAGACTACTGTTTAAAACCAACGACAACAAAACCAGTTGTTTTTTTATCAAGACTGCGTTTTGAGCGGTGATAGTGCCACCAAAACTGGTTACTGTAAGCTAAAACATGATCTTTTTTAACCATAACAAAGTCATTTTTGTGCCTGAACATAACCACAACTTAACCAGAGCATATCCATGGTTTGCAGAAATGTACAACACCAACATTTATTCTGGCGACATTTTAGCACCACAGCATACACACAAAAGCAATTACAGAGGTATTTGGGAAAAAAAACATGGCCTGTTTTGCTTGTTTTCTTTTCACAGCATCAACCAACGCTGAGAAAGCCAGCCTTCCTCTCTCATTTCCCTGTCTCTCTCTCTCTCTCTCTCTCTGTCCTGCCCTTGAAAAAGAATAGGACAGGCTCAGACAGCCTGGGAACGGCTAACTACAAGAGGATCCGAGCAGCGCTACATCAAAGGCCACCCCATTTGCACAGCAGCTTACACACACCCACACATACACAAACACCGGCTTACATATTTGGGGTTGCTTTCTCTGAAGTTCATTACGAGTGGCAGAACTATTACCCTCTTTGACAGCATGTGTGTGAGTCAACTACAAGACGGGAGAGTTCAGCTCATAAACAGGCCAAAAAGTTGGGAAGCTTTGGAACAGTTCCTGCATTATCATTAGTTTTTCTCTTATTTCCAGATTGTGAGAGTCGACTGCCTGCGAGTGAAAATGTTTTACCCACAGATGCTACTAAAAATGTGTCATATACAGTGAATAGTTTTCACAAGTCATTTTTCATGACTGGTGGTTTCAGTAAGTGTAACAAAGCTGCCAGAATTGTAAGTAGGTGGATTAGTCGACATCTACCCCCTTCATCCTCTGATCTTTTACTGCAGCCTCATGAGAAGGAAGCCCCCTTCCACACTCATCTAGTACACTTAATCTAAAGTGGCAATATTAGAACCCTGAGCTGGTGCCAAGACAAATACAACCGGCACACACAACTGGCTGTTGTCAATAGTTCCTGGTGTACCATGTCAGAGAAGGGAGAGGGAGGGATCTCACATGAGCGAATGGCTGGAGGAAAGTGAAAATGAGTGAGGGAGGAAGGGGCAGATTAATGTGAGAACAGAGGAGGAGTGTATCATGTGTGGGAGGGACAGATGATGGATACAAGATGTGTAAAGATCTGTAGGCAGGATGAAAGAGTTTGAGGAGTCATATTGAGTATTGGTTTAAGACTTTGAGCAATATGATAACAACAGCAAAGAGTGTGAGAGTGGAGGTCATCATGACATCATTATACAGGGGATTAATGTGCAGTTTCACCTTAAAAGTTAAGGTGGAAATGGACTCTAATCTCCCTCTGGGCCGCTTGTTACTGAAGTTCGCTGGAGAGGCTTCATTTCAAGGCCAGGTCTGGTGAAAATATTAAACTTAAAGCAACACAATGGAGTTTTTGAGCCCTCAAAATATATATCCAAGATCCTTGTGATGGTACATCAACTCACAATAGAGTGTGCCAGTAAACCCAGAACTCCCTTAGCGCTTTTAGCACTTCCGGTACTCTCGTCTAAAAGTCAATAAGTTTTTTGAATGGGATTTTAGTAAAATCCCTCAAGTAAGGTCTGTGGTTAACAAAAGCTTAAGCGAGTTTCAGGTTTTGTTCTACGACATAAAACATGTCAGTAAATACCCTACTTGTGAATTTTGAAGCTTTTACGTGTTGTAAAAAAGGCGGTTGCTAACAAGTTGCTCAACCCTGTCGGGGACATTAAACGTCACCACCCCTGAACAGGCAAGAGTGCTGGCAGTCCGCCATTACAGCTTCTTATTTAGCTTAAACAGTCCGATTTCCCCAATATACAATGTTTTAAAAATTAAGCGGCCGAAATCAGTTGAAAGCTTAGTGGTGGTGACGTCAAGAGTCATGCGACCGTGGAGTAGTCATGTAGTCCGTTAAAGCCTAACGTTAGCTTTTTACTTCTGGCGATCGCATTTAAGCTTCAAATGCGGTGTTCATATGTGAAGATTATCTCGCTGAACAAAACCTGTAAGTATCATAAACTTGTGTTAGCAACAGAGCTTATTTTCTGACATAATCCAAAACGCAATGCAAAAATCACATTCACTTTCTCTTCCGGGAACCAGCGCGATGCTAAACTTCCGGGTTTTGACATCAGCCCTGGCACACTCTATAGGTTGGATGACACCTCCGTCATTGCTTGAGAGCGTCTGTTTCACTAGCACTGGCACTATGCAGTTTCGGGGTTCGGGTAGGAACCCAGACACAAAAAAAAGACTACAAAATTTGGCTGCTTTACGGCATACGTCATATCCCCCTCCTCCCTTCAGAGTAGCATAAGGTGAATGAAGTTAGACGTGGTTGTCATGGCTGATGCAACAAAGACAAGGAAGAATGTGAAGGTGTTGTCTGAGGAGACAAAGAAAAAAAAAAAGGGGAGAGCGATAAAACAAGAGCTCGAACAAAGATTAATATTGGCCCGGCTTTCACACGCTGGCCAGAGCTGAAAGAGGAGGAGGGATGCCCGACCGATGGTGACCTGGCGCTGTTACTGCTGTTACCCTCTACTTAGGAGACTCACTGTGTGCAGGTCGGCTGCCTCAGGTACATTTTAAGATAAAGTGTTAGCCTACATACAGACAGCTTTCATTGGGAGCGTATCTATGTTTCCCGGGTTCTATGTTTCCCGGGTTATATGTTCCCCACTTAACCCTGCAAAAAAGGTTCTATGTTCCCCGCTTACACAAAAAAGGTTCTATGTTCCCCGCTCAACCAAGCGGGAAACATAGAACCCTTTTTGGTTGAGTGGGGAACATAGAACCCAGGAAACAGAAAACCTTTTTGGGTGGTAAGCGGGGAACATAGAACCCGGGAAACATAGAACCCTGGAAACATAAGGCCCGTTTCCACTGAAGAAGTTCCTGGTACTATTTGGGAGGCAGGAACTACTACAGGAACGTCCTCTTGCCCGGCCCTCTCAACCACCGTGTCTCCACTGAGAGGGCTGAGTAGGAGCAAGGTTCCTATAAAGTTACCGGGCTCTGGATGTGACGTAATCGTTGCGTGACCATTTTGACCGGGGCGACGTAGGGGCGTAGGGACGTAGTTAGCTATTAGCTGTTAGCGGTATCTGTATTAACTCAATAACTCAATAAATGGTCTGTGAAAAAAATATTTTTTCCAGCGGATGTCTTGGTTACAACATGATTGAGCTAACTGGAGTAGTTTCATGTCGTATCCGACAACGGGAGGCTTTTAACAGATGACGTCCTGATGTTAGCTTTGCTGCTGCTGTTAGCTGTTCCTGTCAGCTGCAGCCACTGATGCTTTCTAGACTTCGTGATTTCCCAAAACTGAATAAATACCACACATAGCAACACAAAACTGCTTTGCTAGCTCAATCATGTTGTAACTAAGATATCCGCTGGAAAAAATATTTTTTTCACGGACCGTACATTGAATTACTGAGTTATTACAGACACCGCTAAAGGCTAACGGTTAGCCCAGCTAATCTACAATAACCATAGTAATTACAAAATGTCACATCCCGCCTTGAGTATATCCAGTCAGCACCAAGTAATCCCCAAGCCCCAGCCAGGAGTCTCTCGGGGCCATTCTGAGTACCTACTCTAAGGCAGGGACTTGTTTAGCCCCTGTAAAAGTTCCGGAACTCTGTCCTTCGGGGGTGGTTCCTGCGGTGGAGACACGCACCAAAAGCCCCGGCCCCATAAAATTACCCCAAAGTTCCTGCGGTGGAAACAAGCCTAAAGGGACGACCCCAATCATAATAGCGGTGAATGAGAGACTGTGGACAGAGCAGATTGAAATATGGCTTTCTACATGCTGATCACATGTATTGATAAAGTATTGGCTTGGCTGGCAGAGGTTTTATCACACTTACTCACAGTAACAAGCGTAGTTGTCGTTAACTAGTGTGATCTTGAAGTTATATTCCCTTCATCTGCACCGCGGCCTCTCTGCTGTTGTCTGACTTCACTCTGTTGAGTTTGTGTGTGTGTGTGTGTGTGTGTGTCTGTGTGTTTGTATCTGTGCGCGCGCATGCTGTGAGGAGGAGGTCAGCCCTGACATGCAGAGAGCAACTCATTTCTGAGTTTCTAAGATGAATAAATAAATAAAGCAATCGGCCTAATCATGTATGTACTAAATGCTATAAGGCTACATTACCTGTTCTGAAGACATGATGATCGCACATTACACGGCCAGCTTCAGGAAGTACACTGGTATCATTCGCTTGTCAACAGATGCACGCGCAGAAAGATTTTTGCGACAGTTGTAACAGACAATACCGTTTTTCGTCTGTAGGGGGACCCCATGAGGTAAAAAGTGCAATCCTCCATTGTGTTGATGAATGAGAGCTCCATCAGGACCGAGGCCATGGTGGTTAAGGTGGACAGAGAAGCTGACTTTGTTGTTAAGTTGAGCTTGCATTCCTGCATCCATGAGCTGTTGGATACTGCTCATCTCACCACATGTTGGAACAATTACATGATGTCATGGTGGTACAATTTCCCATCAGCGCCTGTATGTGTGAGAGGAAGTGATGTCACAGGCCCAGGCTGAGCCTTGCAGATGGCATTCTGATAGACCAAGGAAGATACTATCTAAACCTCTTGTGCTTGTGTGTGTGTGTGTGTGTGTGTGTGTGTGTGTGTGTGTGTGTGTGTGAAGGGGGTTAATAAGACATGTCAACAAAGGCACAGATCGCTTGGTATATTTCCAAACCACCAGCCTCTCTAAGGGCGGTTTTTCTTTTCTCAGTTTTTAGATCTGGGATTAGCATTACAAGCAAGTTTTAAATCAAAAGCAGTGGATATCGATCAGAGCAGTGGATTAAAAGCTGCTCTGATCAATATTTTACATTAACAGTGAAAAAATTACAATGTGTAATGTGAAAGGGGTCACTCATAGTGACAATCCCACAAGGAATTATCACCCAACACCGCACTTCTCAGCTCTACTGAGTGCCTTAAGCTCAGTGGCCATTCTAGCAGATATGGTGCCCTAGACAAGCCTCCCCCTGGTATTTCTTCTAGGATTTCTTAAGTCCATTCATTTTTTAATGTTGCTAATGTTGGGTATCGGCAGTCTCCTCCCTCTTCCCTCATGTTTCTTGTGTTTTCCCCTCTCCCTAGTGTTTCTTGACTGTCTCTCTCCCCTGTCTGTGTTAGTCTCTCCCTCTCCTGTTCGTTCCCGCCCTCTCTGCCTCCACTGCACACCTGCCGTCAATCAGCCTATCAAGAACTGACCTCCCTGCTCACTATAAAGACTCCAGTTCAACTTCCAGTATTTGTCAAATCGGCTGTTTCCCATAGTGGTAACAACTCTGACTCTGAAGAACCTTTGTGAATGTTTTGCTGCCTGTTTTTGCCTTTTTGTCAGATCTCTTTCCCTGACTGCTGTCTCCTATGCTTCAGGTCTCATCTCCAGCCGTAAGCCAGCCTTGCCCTGCTTTGTGTCTGTCCCTGAGACTCTGAGGATTCTGTGTTTGGAGGAAAACCCTGACTTCTCTGCCTGTCCACTCTCTACCCCTTTATTTTTGTAGAGTTTTTGTTTGGTGATATTTTTAGAAGAACATTCCATTAAATTTTTGTTATCTTTTGACTTTTTGTCTCCGAGTCCAATTGTTGCATTGTGGGTCCTATTCAGTACTTAAATATAACAGCTAAAACTTAAAACTTGTGTTTCCTTGCATTGGAAAACAATTTGTGGACTGTGAAAACAAGATGCTTTTCCTCTTATCTTGGTAAGAGTGCTCTCAACCACCAAGAGCAAAACTAAACATTAGTGAATCCCAAAAATCAGTGCGTACTAACAAAATATGAACTGTTGTGGAAGTTGTGGATTTTTTCACATAGCTTTTGCTTCCTGTTTTAGCCCCATTGTTTTGGTTTTACAGGCTACATCTGTAAATGGATAGTTTGGATGTTTTGAAATAGGGCTGTATGAGGTACTTATTTATAGTAAGTGTGTTACCTTCAGTACATGGTGGTTGGTACACCCCCCATTTACGAGAAGCATGCAGGAGTACCACCACAGAGGCTCAGCAATGTACTGCTGTGGATGGGGGGTAAAAGCAAAATGTATTTTAGCCACCTAAAAAATCCATATCAGTTTAACTGTCACTAAATTTAGAACATTTTCACTGCCTTACTTGCAGTCAGACAGCCTGTTTCCTTTGAAACTACATTTTCTCAAACTTAGCACTTCTATATGTGGCTAAATTTTGCTGCCAACCTCTGTCCACAGCAGTAGTCCACATTGCTCAGCTTCCCATAGTGGTACTTCCCTCTGCCTTTCCAAACTGGCGGCATGCTAACTGAAATCTTCTGTAGGTAATACACTGATTATGGATGAGAACTTCATACAACCCTTCTTAGAGTTGTAGGAAGTTCTTGGTTCACTCTCACTGCTCTTATCAGCATCATGTCTTCCCGCAGCCAGCAGCTGTTTTTTGCAAAAAGGTCATCCTAAACCTACTGTACACTATCTGCCCAGCACTAAATGGCAGACGGACAAAGTTAGCAGCTAGCTTAAGTATTTAGAAGCTATAGAGTCAGATATTTCTCTTGAGACCAAAAACAGAGAGAGTGAAAACTGGACCTAAATTCACCAGGTGACCAGGAACATTTCTCCAAATGCTACTGTCATGTTGCTCTTTGTCTGGTGGATGTTTGAATAGACATCTATTTTAACATTTAACATTTTAGCCATATACTTTTTAAGTATGATTATGTGCGCTGCCCTCAAGGGGCCAAAAAACAATGAATGGAAGTTAATAGTTTGCACTGTTATCCAGTATTTTTTTTATCAACATGGTGCGATTTATCAAATGAATAACTTTTGCTGCCAATAAGACCTTAATATTTGATTTAACATCTTGAGACGCCATATTTTGTTTGGGGACACATTTTTAATTTCTCCTAACGAATTGGGATGAGCATTTTTTTTTTCCTTGTAAAAAATTCTATATTTTTTATAGTCACAAATGTGTAATAAAGAATAAAACTATTTATTTCAGTACCTCAACATTGTTGTGCAAAAGAATTACAAAGAATGCAAAATTTGTTCAGTTTATTGTAACTCTGTGGGTTAGAGGTCATTGTTCAAGTTTAAAACTGTTCAAAAGTGTTACAGTCAGCGCCTGAACATAGCTGTGCAAAAACAAAAGTGGCTTTTGGCGTCAGTAGTTTGCATCTTGTTGTGCCCAAAGTCAGAGCTGAATTGTGACAAAAAGCTTTTCGGTTCTCTGCACCTACAGCATGCAACAATCTTCAGAATGATCTGAAGCTTTAAGACATGGTGACCTTGAATGAGTGTAAAAACATTGTGAAATCTATTGAGTCTAGGCTATCTGTGTCCAACTGTTTTATCTAATCACTTTACATCACTCAAATCTATGTGCTTTTATATACATTTTATTTGTTGTTGAAACCCTGTGTTGCTATTCTTGGACAGTTTCCCTTGTGAGACAGATCTTTGATCAAGCCTGGTTAAATAAAAGATAAATAAATACCTAAAGATGTGTCCACAAAGGAGGACAACATGTCTAAGTTAAGCAAAATGAAGTATAAGATGCAGGACACACAAAATATAATGTCCTCATATCAGGATGCAGGGTTGCAGGAGGATAAGTGGCACTGAAACAAGTCGTTTAATTAAATAACACATAGAATCACCCTAAATTAACACCTACTGTAAGTAACATTTTCCAATATTATGATACACATGATCATACTTTAATTGATCCTGGAGGTGTAAATGGCACACTTCTATGAGATCTGATCAAGCTGTTCATCCTATCATCAATTATCATCATGCTTATAATTTATATCACAGTTTATGTAGAATATCATTCAACTGTTGAATTGTTATACCCAAAATAGTACCACACATGGGAAGACACAATTATCACTGCCTACAACCCTTTACATTTACATACTGATGAAGTAAATTGGAACTAAATACTGCCACAACAACTCATATAACAATATTCACAACCTCAAAGGTCCCAGGTGTTTATTTGTTTGCATTTCAAACACATCTCTCTTTGTGTGTAAACTGGTTAAGCACTTAATCACTAGTTTCAGGGGAAGGGAGAGAGGAAATGGAGTGGGACGGTTAAAGTGGATTATTTTGCAAGAGGGAAAAAATTGGGGGTAGAAAAAGGGAAAAAAGGAGAGGGAGGCTGAGCAGCAATCGATGTTTTTTTTCCCCCAGAGCTCCACGGGGATTTACGCTGAGTGATCTGAAGTGGCGCCCCGCTGTGCAAACCTGAGTGCTTTGACTCAACATAAAACCATTCAATCACAGAGCACCATGTTCTACTAAAAAGCCCCTTATGAGATCATTACCAAGGATGAACAAACAGCCACTAATGAAAAAGCCAGAGCACTTTGCTTGTGTGGAGGGTATGAAAACCAAGAGGATAGTTGAAGTCGGAGCTACAGTAACAGATTCATCAGTTTGTATTATGTGTTTTCTTCCTGTTGCGAAGAGGTTAAAGAAGCTCAAAACTGACATCCTGTAATCATATATTTCAGCTGAAAGATCGTAATCATTATTATTTTTTATTTTAGTGTTTTCACTTAAAGGGGCAGTTTAAGATATGTTTACTCATCGTAGCTTTACCACTGTGTGAAAAGAGTGTGTCAAGTCGAAGGAAACTGCCCTGATGTTGTCAGAGTGATGTTACCAGAGTTATTGCACTTTGAGACTTTGAGACCTTGGGGACTACAAATTCACAAAAGAAAGCAGATTCCATTACAGTGTAGGAGATTTGAGTTTTAAAGTAGGGATGTAAATCACTAGTTTCATCAATATACAATATTACATCAATTCTTCTGACAACAATCCGATATTTGCCAATATTACAAAGTCTGCCATGACATGATTTCAATTCTTGTGAAGTCAGGGGCCTGCGATTGATATGAGATGATATCATATGATCATTTAACACAGTCTGTTACAGAAGAAGCTCCACACCATTCTGTTTTGCTTTTGGCCATAAAAAATAAAAACAACATATTAATAATGTAAATAATTGTAACTGGTTAAAGGGATAGTGCACCCAGAAATGAAAAGTTGTAAAAAGTTGTTTCGAAAAACATCATATGAACTCTGTTTTTAGCCTCACTGTAGCC
>NC_065510.1:43207227-43218901 GCF_006386435.1 Epinephelus moara
GCGATACTTTGGATTTAGGTACAGCGACGTTGAACAGAAAGACGTGCTGTGTAAGTGTAAAAGTTAAAGTCGCCACGTCCCGCGGCAACACGACCAATCTATGTCAGCACTTGAGACAGCACAGAGAAAAGTAGGAAGAATGCATGCGAGAGAAAAGACAAAGAGACAACTGAAAGCTGCCAGAGCCTCATAAAACAACATCCAAGAACAGTTACGCAAACATTTGTAAGTGTCACAGGGAAATCATGGACTCCATAACAAACTATATAATAACAAATGAAAAACTGAGCAATTTTGCTCGGTTTCGGCCCACTTGACACGCTGCTGTGTTGTGCTATGGCGTGCTGGAATTTGTCATTTACGTGACAACGCCTGAACGCAACATATGCTCGCTCCGCTGTGTGTACAGTGCTGTGCTGCGCTGCTGTGCGAGCAGCGTATTTGACTGCGCTTAGTCTGTTGATGGTTATTAACACACTGTCCATAAAATAACTCTGTCAGGTCAGGTCAGTGCCCCCCGATATAATGTAGGGGAAACACTGAATCAAGCAAGAAGACTAATGATACCATTTATGTATTATATTGTAATCACAATCGCAATCTCAAATCGCGATATTGTCCACTCAAATCGCAATCGCACATTTTTATAAAATCATGCAGCACTAGTGTGAATACTCACTGAGTAGCAGGTGGCACCATGTATGGGAGCCTCGGCCACCAGTGTCTGAATGGGTGAATGAGACATGTGGTGTTAAAGCACTTTGAGTGGTCGGAAGACTAGAACAGTGCATACAAGGCCATTTACCATTCAAAGGACACCTATTATGCTTTTGGGGGCACAGCTTGAGCTGTCACTGTAGCCAAAACATTGATAAGTAGGCCTAGTCTATTACAACATTTCAGTTATATTCAGTTATACACGAAAAAAATTACCCACTCTAAACGTTTAGAGATTTTCGTACACAAACTCACCCCTTGTGTGTTTGTGTGTGTGTATGTGTGTGTGTGTGTGTGTGAGAGAGAGAGAGAGAGAGAGAGAGAGAGAGAGAGAGAATGTGTGTGTGTTACCTGTACAGAAGGTCTATGTGTGTATGTGTGTTACTCATCTTCGCCAGCCAGAAAATGAAGCTAACCAGACTAAAAGTCTTATTTATTTTTGAAGATTGCACTTTATTTTCCTGGAAAATGTGAGTGTTTCCATTTGTAAAGGAAATGTGGAAGGAAATATTTTGTTTACTTGATTTAACTGATATTTACAAATGTACATTGTTTTTAAAGTAAGAAGAAGCCACTGATTGAGAAAAAAATCTATCCTGTATGGGAAAAAAGCATTGATAATCGTTGTAATCGCAGAATTGTAGCACCCTGAATCGATAATCGAATCAAATTGTGAGGTACCTTAGATGGCACACCCCTAATGTCAATAAACTGCAGCTGCTGCTAGTCTAGTGACCCATTGTGCTGTTACTTGACAGTCATTGGTAGTCACCTATCGGTCTTCTTCTGTCCCACTGAAAGTAATTAAGATAACATTAGTTATTAAATCATTACAACCATTACATTATCAATAAATGTTAGGATGTGATTACTCTTGACAACCATACAAGACTAAGGACAGAATTGAAAACATAATTTAAAGCAATAAAAGCAACATGCTCTTTTACCAAGGTAAGGAAAGACTAAAATATGTAAACAAGGCAGATAACCATATATGTTATGTACACATTACACATAGTTATATGGTGTTCTATCATATAATTATGCTATGTCATATATATATATATATATATATATATATATATATATATATATATGTATATATACACTTGTACTGGCCTGTATACATATATAAATACATATCCTTATCCACACCCCTTATATATTTATACTGTGTACTGTGTACATACTGTGTGATATTCATGTGCAAATTCCAGTGTGCAATATTTTGCCACTTCCTGTTGAATAATATTTATACATTTCTATATTTATAGAGTAAAAATACTACACATCATGTGTATTACAATCATCCTATGCAACTATCATTCATGAGCATGCAGTATCTGTTTCAGTGAAAGGTGTCTATAGATTTTCTATTATTTTCATTATATCTAATTTGTATTTTAAAATATTTATTTTTTATCCTTATTTAGCACTCAGTCACTTTTATCCTTTTTTTTTGCCTCTGACTCTGCTCTAAGCTCTGAGCTTCTGTAACGTGTGAATTTCCCAGGTGTGGGATTAATAAAATCCTATCTAACCCTAGCTGTTAACACTAATCCTCAAATATTAGTAAATTTTACTTTAGAAAACAACATAAAGCTGTAACTGTTTATGGCGTGCTACACATATATTGTAAATTGCAGTTATTGACAACTACTTACCAAAAATCGGAGTTCTGTCTCTCAGTATTATGTATTTAAACGGCCCGCCAGTAACTTCCGGGAACTATCCGAGGTCTACATGAGTCACATGACTAGGGCTGACCTTAGAATCCATTTATGGACATTCGAAGCTTCGGAGCTCAGAACGAATTTAATTCGAAGCATTCGACGACGACAGGGGGTGGGGGGGGCAGGGCGGAATTAAAAAAAAAAAAAAAAAAACGTAGTTTCTTCCAACATTAGAATTAAGATAAAAATATTCACAAACGAAAAAACACTAATGGCCGGTGATAAGTAGTGTTTAACTTTTGATTGAACACTAAATTAAAACCCTCGGCGCATACTGCAGCACAATCAAACAGATGTGTAACTCAGAGCATCAGAAGTGTCTCTGACACCAGACTCAGAGCGGACCGTTGGAACTGGAAAATGCATATTTTACATCAATAAAATCTATTTTATCATTATTTTGAGTCACATAGTTGAAAGAATTTAGTCATCTGTGTTCAAGCAGGATAATAGCAGGTCGCCATTGTGCGTCAGGCTTTCTATTTCCTTGTCGGAGATTTTTTCTTTTTTAATTAGGCTACTACTTACGTTTTTCAAGTGAAATCCCGTGCCATTGAACGAAGCTTTGAAGCTTCGAATTTTTTGGGTCAGCCCTACACATGACACACAAGCATTTTGGACTTCCGTTGTCGCGGCTCCTATTCTAAGGCTCTGAGACAGAGATGCTGCAGCAATGAGCAGTACAAGACATATAATGTGTGTTTTGAACATTAAAGCACATAAATCTATTCCACTAGACCCCAGTATTACATATGTATATTAATATGACCCTGAAAAAAGCATAATACAGTAGGTCTCCTTTAAAGCCCTGAAGGCAAATTTCTCCCAACAGCCATAAAACATACAGTAGACTAACAACAACATCTCAGCATCTCCCGACCGGAACAGCTCAGTTGAATTTCAGCCTGCATGCACATTTTTTTTTTTTTTTTTTTTGCCTAATATTGGTGAAACAGAGCGGCTAATGTTGCTGTGTTGCTGCAAGAACTTAGCAGAGTGAGATGTCTGTTTGATCTCCGAATGACATTGGTCGCGATTCCCAGATCCAGTTAAGAAGATCTTAGCGCTAAGAGCTTCTTAAGAACGCTCTTAAGCCTCCCGTGAAAGAAAAATGTATTTCCCAGATTTGCACTTAGCTTAAGAAGATCTTTCACGAAGGAGTTGTAAGTTCGAGCTGACCCACTCTTAACAGGCTTCTTAGCGACCAAACGCTCACAGATCTAGCCGCGTCAGGCAAATTAATATTACACCCTATATATATCCACCCTCCAAACCTGCGACATTTCACAGATATCAGGCACCTGACAGGTGTAACTGAGCTCAGCTGGAACCTCATCAAGGGACACTCCACCTGCTACTCTATACAATGGCGTTGCCACATCACACGTGTGAGATACCATGACTGCTTTACAGCATATTCTCGCTGCTAACCAACAGCGTCACCATGTGCAAAGCCAGACCGTATATGTAAATGCATTTGTGCATCAACAGTTCAGCCCACTCGACGTGCTGTCAGACCGGGCTGTCCAAATGAAGTACCGGCTGCCCCGTGCTGAGATACAATGCCTCATCAACTTAGTGTCTCCGCACATTCATGTCACATTAACTCTTTTACAACTGTCAGCGTGCTGCCTGTGTGTTTTCATAGTTTATACCTGGCGTTTTGTCTGATTCTCAGTGTAGATTAATATAGTCCATAAATCTGTCAATTTTGTCCTTCCGTGAACTGGTCACGTTAACTTGTCGGTGAAGATTCTCAGTCATCCAGGTCATGGTAATCGTAAGTGCTCGTAGGCAACTGGACTTGCTTTGTTTCGTGAAGATGTTTCGCCTCTCATACAAGAAGCTTCTTCATTTCTAAATAACTGGTACGAAGTTGCAGGCTATAAACCCTGTGTGGGTGGGAACCCTTGCAGAGTCGTAGGGGTCATGTGAGCTCTTAGTTTCAGAGTTGTTAATGTCACAATGTGAGTCGTTGACCCACCTGGCCACCATGTGAGTCGTTTGGGTCAGGTGGGACCAGGGGTGAATGGGTATGAAGTCGTCTGGGGAGGGATCCCAAGACTGCATTGTAGGTGGGGGATAAGTGGTGTCGTAAGCCATCCCCTCTGTTTAATGCTGGTCATTCCAGCTTGACGTAGATGGCTTCTTTTACTCCTCTTTCAAACCATCTTTCCTCCCTGGCCAAGATGTGCACATTGCTGTCCTCAAAGGAGTGTCCTTTCTCCTGCAGATGTAAGTGGACAGCCGAGTCTTGACCCGAGGAGCTGGCTCTCCTGTGTTGTGCAATGCGCTTGTGGAGTGGTTGTTTTGTCTCCCAAATGTATAAATCTGTCCATTCCTGGTTGCACTGAATTGCATACACTACATTACTCTGCTTATGTCTGGGTGTTTTGTCCTTGGGGTGGACAAGTTTCTGTCTCAGTGTGTTGCTGGATTTAAAGTGCACAGGGATGTGGTGTTTGTTGAAAATCCTCCTGAGTTTCTCAGACACTCCAGCGACATAAGGAATGACAATGTTGTTACGTTTTTGTGTCTCTTCCTCCCTGTCTGCTCTGGGACTTTCGAGGTTTTTGCAAAGGCCCAGTTGGGATAGCCACAGGTTTGAAGTGCTTCCCTGATGTGTTTCTGTTCCTTCACTTTCCCCTCTGTCCTTAGTGGGCATGTTTTCAGCCAGATGATTCAGTGTCCTCATAATTCCCAACTTGTGCTCCAGTGGGTGGTGAGAGTCAAACAGTAGGTATTGGTCCGTGTGTGTAGGTTTTCTGTACACCTCTATGTTTAGGTTCCTGTCCTGTTGGCTTTACAGTCACATGAGAAGCAAACAATGGCCTCCTAGGTGAAAGCCTGTGGTTGTTGCACCCATTCATCACCCCATCCATCCGCCTCGAATTTTGGCCCCCTTAAGTTAAGTTGTTGTCCGGTGGCATTTCCCCCTTACATCGCCAGGTGCTGTTAAACAATAACTGGAACCATCTGCGTATCATGTAGACATGAAAGGACGGCTTTTTTTGTCGGTGTCTGGCGCTGGAAGTCACTGACCAAGTGCCACTTTTCAACAACTTTGGAGTTAACCATTCAAATCTGCTCTTACCCAGATGAGCAGAATGATGAATCCCACTTGATTATAAGTAAACTATTAGCATTCATTCATAGATCACTTCCTGAATCCTGCATGAGGCCGATAATCATCAGTTTAATCAATATTAAAAATGACTGTTAGTTTCAGCCCTAAGGGTCTATCTGAAGCATTTCCAGGGTCTATCTGAAGTATTTCCTGACATACTGTGTGTTTAAACATTACATCAGTGAAACCTCCTGTGTACCCTTAAGCATTTGAACAGATATGATCTACTCTCTGTTGGGAACCTGTCACTATCGTCAAATTCGTCCTACTTGAGACGCAGGCTTGACTCTGCCTACATCAAACAAACCAGGGGGCCCATTACAAATGAGCCTCAACAACTCCCCACCAAACAAATTCTTCTTTCTCTCTGTGGCTCTTGGGACCTGGGAACATGAAACCTGGAACGGTCATATTGAAAGTTCCTCCTGTTAGCACACACAGAAAAACAGTGTTAGGATAATGATGCAATCCATCAAGCAGAAACAGCAACAAGGGGCAGCCCCTATGCAAAGTGATACGGCTGTGTTTAAAGCCCCCATAATACACCTGGTTGTTTCCACAACACAACACTCACATTTGTGAGCCAACAGTTCTTTTTGCACATTGATCTAATGGATCTCAACTCTGACTTGGCTCTGGTCATACTCAAGTGACTGCTCAGTTCAGGCGACATCTTAACTATCAGAGTTATCTTTCATGTTCTTTGTTCTGGCTAAAATTGTTTCTGATATCCAGGATTACATGAACAATTCTTTCATCTTTCCTAATAACATTAGGCCTGTCCAAAAATAACCTGAGAACAAACAGCAACTGAAATTTTCATAAGTCAGCTGCCAGTTGTTGTGGACAGGTGACAAAAATGTCCTCAATGCTTGACCAACACTACGTGTCTATAACACCAAATGCAATACACATGTCACTGGTGGATTAAGTAGCCATGCCATGCATAAAGTCCTGCAGTTGCAGACATAAGCAGGGTGGAACCACATGAAACGGCCAGCAACGGCAGCGGAAACTATATCACTGCTCTGCCAGTAAAGAGTTCTTGGTCAGTGTACAGTGTGCCCTGTTTTAGAGCCACATGCACAGATGAAAAGCATAAGAACATTAAAGGGGTTGACCACCTGTCCCAGTCCTCTCTCTCAGGTCTGAATGAGACCATAGGGAGATCCTCTTCCTCCAGCACACCACCTGCTACCACTACCTCCCCTTTAATGTTGGGCAACTCTTTAAAGATCCCACAATGGCACTTTGTAAGAGTGCCCAGTCCAGCATGGAGACTGCTTGCAAAACCATACCACACTGTGCTGTGACTTGCCTTGAAATACAAAGTAATAAAGAGTTTACCATTTTAAAAATTTTGTGTGTTATTCCCAAAATTAACCTCAATGGGATATTAGGCTACCTTGTTGAAAGCGTTTCTGCAAATAACAAGAAATAAAACAAACAGAGTGGAATATCTGTTGCACAAGTGGTCGTGGTTTTGAAGTTGATCATGCCCCACCTTAAGTTACAGTCTAACTTAAGTAATATCAAAGTTTAGACTTTTAGTCTAGGTATTTTGTATTTGAGAACATTTTCCTTCATCCTTCTAATATTAACTAAATATTAACATATTTTGTATATTTAAACCTATAACATATTTTTTATGTTAAGCACAAATGGCGCTATAAAGTTTCATGCAGCTTTGGTGGTTTTTCACTACGAGTGACCACTTTCACATTTCATCACTGTTAATTTAAAAAATATTGATTCTAGCTGCTTTAAAGGCACTATGTGTAACAATTTCAGTTGTTCTTTGAGACAAACAAATTTTGCAGTCAAAAGTGTGTCCTAGCACATGTGTACTTCCATCAGCGTATCTATGTATGTCCATAAGCTCTGATATTCTCATTTACATATACATTGCGACCGGTGTCTCATCATGTACGTGCGCCATCTTGAAAATACAGGTATGTACAGGGACATACTTGAGAAATACGGAATCGCCTTTCGCGTTTTCACTTGTCGGTTTCCGGTTTCCGCCTGCAGGTAGAGTGACGAAAAGCAGCAGCAAGCAGGCTAGTCACAAGTGCAACGTGACCGGCGATTTCATAAAACGAGGGTCAACATCGGGGTAGCCTTTCCCAGGTGGAGAGAGCTGCTGAAGGAGAATCACAGCTAACAGCGGCTAACAGCTGTTAGCAACCAGCTCCGCTAACAGCGGCTAACAGCTGTTAGCGGCGCTGTTAGCAGAGCTGGTCACTAACAGCTATTAGCGACGCAGTGTTGCGAGGAGAGGGATGAGGTTTGTGAGGTTGAGCCACTTGTCAGTTGTCAAAAGACAAGACGTGATTGGTTTGTTTCGATTTATACCCAGCCCAACAGTCCTACATTGTAAACACAGCCAGCACGGTGAGGAGGGGGTTTGTCAACTCGCATCGCGTGTGTCTGTGTAGGAGCCTGAATGAATACCCCATGAAGTATCGGATGACATGGTTTCATCAATGTTATCACAGCTTTTTGGTACACAGCAGCTACCATTGTTGCAATACACGTTTGAAACAGTGGGACGCTAGAGTGCGCTATCGGTTTGAATGCAAAATACAATCTCAACACTAGATGGGAGAAATTCTTACACAGTGCCCGTTTAAATTACAGTTGGATCAACCTGTAACAGTGGCTCATATACCAGCCCATTCTCAAGCCCAACTTGTCAAATACCATCTCTTTGCCAGTGATCTTGGAGTTACATACCGTCACACAGAGGCACCCTTCACAGCAGTATGATACACACCGGCCAATGGCAATTGTTGACGCAGCGGGCAACACCAGCCCGTTCTCATTCTGAAGTCATCAAATACTGCCATGTGGTCAATGATTTCAACATCAGACACCAAAGCCACCTTTAGTGGTGATATAATACACCGCCAGGTGGCGTTAGTTTGTAACACAGCTGGACAAAACCTTTCATTGTGTTATGATAAATTACCAGTCGACTGGACAGCACCTCCCTGTATGGTGGGTTGGAGGGAGGTTGATGGGTGCAACAAACCCTGGACTTTCACCTGGAAGCCCTGTGTTCACTTCCAGTATGAATATAGAGCCAAACCATGGTGTTTTTTGTAAACCTACCCATGTGATTTTGTTGACATTGACAGTGATGGTTGTGGCATCCCAGAGCATCAACAGCAGAAGCAGGAGGATGCCTAGCACGTAATATGTAGACATGACAGTCCACTGCCAAAGCCACAACATGTGACAACATGTTGGCAACAACCGAACTCTTCAAACACCACTGCTTTGTCAGTAAACATCTGTGTCAGATACCAACAGACAAAGGTACCTTTGTAACACCCTGGCACCTACCGTAGTATATGTAGTGAGAAAGTCTTTATAGGGCAGGTGGGAGGGGTGCTGGATAGGTCAAACAAACTCCACATACTGCAGGCTTTCATCAGAGCCCACTGCCTGTTTCCCACATGAAACCAAAAGTCAGTGGAATTATTTTAATAATGCAATGTAATGGAATATGTCACATGATGTTACTAAGTTACTAAGAAACACACTTATTCCAGATTCTTTTGTTGCTTACGCTTAAAGAAATAAATGTAAAAAGGAGTTGTATCTACATTGTAGGTTTATTCTGAAAATATTGTAGGCATGTAACGAGCAGAAACTGTAAATTTCCTGTGAAAATGGAAGTGTATTTTTAAAAGATTAATACCTAAATACTATAAATTCCTCTTACAAAGCGGCAGTATTTGACGAGTTGGGATGAGAACGGGTTGGATATACTGTATTTTGATTTACTGTACTTGGTTGACAAATGAACCTGCTTTCTCAATATTTAAGCTTTTTTATGATTTTTTTTTAACAAGACAGTTGTACAGATAATCTTTGTTAAAAGTATGTGTGTGCTACAATAACAGCACTGGCAAGTGAGTATATGTCATGAGGCAGAGTACTTTAGCTTTGGGAACCTGATATGTAGGCTGAAGCATCAGTACATGTATGACACGGAGTGTGTAGACTGGGATGAAAATAAAATGCTGGTTGTGCAACTGCAGCCATTAGAAGTCAGGTCTGTGGTAAAAGAAGAAGAAACATAAACTGTAAGAAGGCAAAGTCTGTTTCATACAAAGATCAGCCTCCCTCTCTGACTCTGTCTGCCTCTCTTTGCTCTAGGCAAACCGTTTCATCTTCTGTACCCACCCAAACAGCCATCCATGACACTTAGAAGTCCATTTAACTCCAATGGAATAATAAAGACCGCAAGTTGGAGCTGATCTCTCCAGCAGAAGTAAATTACAGTAATAACGAGCAGCAGAGATTATATAAGATGTCTGATGGATCAGCATATGCCCTTTGATGGAAGTTTATCAAACTGAACACAGCGCAGTGCTATCAGGAAACAGACAGAAAAAGAAAGGAGTTTTATGCCAAGTTGTACTCAGTGTTAAATTTAATGGTACAAGTCAGGAAGGCTGAGTTCCATCAAAGGCCACTTAAAACAGCAGGTTGTTATTTTCTGTTTAAATAAAAAACAAACTGATTTCATCATTAAACTTGGCCACAGATTGTTTTTTCTCTGCTTTGGAAAAAGAAAAAAAAAGCTTCATCTATGCTCCATTCCTCCTACTGCCATGTAGGTCAGTGTCAGTGAATCAGATGTAACATATATTGGGAGAAAAAATGCAGAGCTGCAGCCAGACCCAGACTGGCCATCTGGCAATTTTGGCACCCATCTGAGGAGATAGTCCACTTTGAGCCATTACTCACAGAATGATTTAATAATAGATATTTGTAAAATACTGTGGTATGAATGTGACAGGGTTGTTCACTGAGCACCTTCATGGCATTTCATTGTGAAATCAAAACACTTGGTGTGCTCAGAACAAACTGCAGTCTTAGATCAAATTATTATAGTTCAACTACAGATCTTCATTGCTTTAACTAATAATGTGTTAAAGAAATTGCTGATTAAAGGATTTGATTTTTATTTTTTTTTGAGTAGTGATGATGCAGAGTGCAGACTATTTTCTTTGATTTCAATCAGACTAATTAAAATTTAATTTGGTAGCATTATTAGATCACCCCTTAAATTGTGCGCCTAAAACAGATTGGGCCCGTCAGATATGTGTAACATAGGTGCTAGATTTGTATGTAATATTAAAAAAGCAAAAAATTCCCTCAAAAGAGGGGAGACTTGTTCCCTAGACTTATTTTTAATAATTTTGTAGCAAGACAGAATAGCTCCACCACTAACCATCAAATGATTGTTGATTAAAGTCAAAACTTTGGAACTGGCTCAACCCAATAGATGTGAAGAAGCTTTAAACATACATAATTATTTTTCTTGCCACTTGGGGTCAGTGTACCATGGTGAAAAAACAAACATTGACAAATTAAAGCTGCAAGCAGCGTTGGGTGGGACCTCGGACTCACGCCGTTTCTGCCTCAAGCTCATGTAGACAGTTAAAGGAGCAATAAGCGAAATCGTTTCACCGCTAGGTTTGCTGTTGTGCACTGTCTGTAGAGCAAAACAAAGTGTGTCATGAGCTACTCCCTTTACCTCTGCTCTCCACTCATTCTCGGTCTCTGCTGTGTTTAGCTATTTCCCTGCTTTCCTGTTAACGTTAGCACTACTCGGCTGCCACGCTAACGCTCCAACTCCAGCTGAGCCGGGCTCACGGTCTCACAGAGAAGAGTTGGAACGTTAGCATGGCAGTCCATTAGTGCTAACGTCCCCATGCTTCTCCGCCAGGCTCAGTGAGTCGGAGCCGAGAAGCGTGGGGACGTTAACATTAGCACTAGTCGGCTGCCATGCTAACGCTCTGGGAGCCTGCTTCTCGGCTCCGGCAAGCTCTAGCGTGGGGACGTTAGTGTTAGCACTAGTCGGCTGCCATGCTAACGTTCCAACTCTTCTCCATGAGCCCGTAAGAGAGGAATGTTAGCGTTAGCTCCCAGAGTTAGCACTGGAGCTACTACAGCTACTGGAGTAGCTTGCAGCTATGGAGCGCTTCTACCAGCTCTTCTAGTCACTGAGCCTCGCCTCCATTTCAGCAAATATATTACATTTATTACAGGTACCATCATCATTGAAGTAGGCAGGGGA